>NC_088236.1:6197923-6250423 GCF_036934945.1 Oncorhynchus masou masou | reverse complement strand
CACTTTGTTATCGAAGAAACGTATGTTTTATAGCCTTGATATACCAGATGTGATATTAGATAACAAGCTATTTCTCACACAGACAAGCTAGCAAGCTTAAACTGATCTTGACTCTGTTGCCTACCACTTAGCTAGCTAATTGCTAGTGTACAATCAACTAGCTAGCTTGCTACTCTCAGTAAATGGTAAAAAGTCATATAATTACTAGCTAGCTGAGTTTACTCAACTCCATGATGGAAGATATCCATATTACAGGGATTTAAACTAGAGCTAAGTGATAGCTAGCGCGATGTTGTTGCCAAACATTATAGCTATCATTTGAGAGATTGTAGTTATTATTTATAGGGCCATCCGGCAGCATCAACAAGAGTCTGCATGCATCACACTTTGATTAAAGCAAGGAAATAGAAACATTATTTTAACCTGTTGCCTGCATTTCAGTGTAATTTTGTGTGTGTGGGGGGGGGGGGGGTCAACTGATGTATGGATAGTCCCTAACTAGTACCAATGTGTGAACCAAAATACCTATTGAGTTCACTGTGTAGCTTCATATTAATAAGCAGGCTAATGCCTTATGGTTGTACTGTACTGTCCACACCTCACTCCTGCAGGGAAGCGAGAGGCCGAGCGCTCCGTCAACTGGACGGTGGAGGAGACTCAGGTGTTGCTGTGTGCCTGGAGTGATGAGCACGTACAGAAGAGCCTGGCGGAGAACGTCCGAAACCGCCATGTCTTCAAACACCTGTCAACCCGCATGTGTGACCTGGGCTTCTCCCGCAGTCCCCACCAGTGCCGGCTCCGCGTCAAGACCCTCAAGGCCAACTATGTCAGAGCCAAGCTGCTGAGGAGCGTGGACGACTCCCAGCCCTGCAGTTTCCGGTACTACGCTGAGATGGACGCTGTGCTGGGGAGAAACTGTGCAGTGGATGGGATGGGAGGAGGGTGCCATTTTGGATCTCCTGAAGGGATCGGAGAAGGGCACCATTTTGGGTCTGAAGGGATAAGAGGAGGAGGACGCCATTTTGGATCTCCTGATAGGATAGTAGGAGGGCGACATTTTGGGTCTGTCGATGGAATGGGAACAGAACCCCATTCTGGATCTCCTGAGGGGATAGGAGGACGGCAGTCGCGGTATCTGGTCTCTGAGGTGAAGGTGGAGGAGGAGGAGGAGGAGGAGGACCGAGAGGCAGAAGACACAGACGACTACGAGTCCAACAGCATAGGAATCAACGGTCAGCCACTGACGGGCTCGGGTGCAAGACGCCATGATGTTTTTGTAGACCTCCTCAACGTCTATCATGAACCTGTTGGTATGTATCCTACTGTCTGTCACACTTTCTTCTGTCAGTACCACTGATTTTCATTGAAATTATCATCAGTAACAAATCTTAGATTTGTTTTTCACTGAGCTCCAGTCTCAGATAGAAATGGAAGTATAAAACAATACTGACTGCATTAAAACAGTTGATCTAGTCTTTATACAATACTGACTGCATTAAAACAGTTGATCTAGTCTTTATACAATACTGACTGTATTAAAACAGTTGATCTAGTCTTTATACAATACTGACTATTAACACAGTTGATCTAGTCTTTATACAATACTGACTATTAACACAGTTGATCTAGTCTTTATACAATACTGACTATTAACACAGTTGATCTAGTCTTTATACAATACTGACTGTATTAAAACAGTTGATCTAGTCTTTATACAATACTGACTGTATTAAAACAGTTGATCTAGTCTTTATACAATACTGACTATTAACACAGTTGATCTAGTCTTTATACAATACTGACTGTATTAAAACAGTTGATCTAGTCTTTATACAATACAATACTGACTGCATTAAAACAGTTGATCTAGTCTTTATACAATACAATACTGACTGCATTAACACAGTTGATCTAGTCTTTATACAATACAATACTGACTGTATTAACACAGTATAGCTAGTCTTTATACAATTTCATATCAAATGTCACAATGTTGGGAAAATGAAGCTTAAATGAACTATAATCATTATCTAGTTCATCTCTTGATTGCAGGTCATCCATTAGAGGTGGACCTGAGCTCCAGATCCCCCTCCCCCCCACCACCCCCACCACCACCCCACCCGGCCTCCCCTCTTCCTCCACCCCCAGACCCTGGCCGTGGCACCACCATCCCCTCCACCCAGTCCCTGGAGCCTGCGTTGAAGCACCTGGCTGACTGCTTCCAGAGGCTGGTCTCAGAGTCCCGGGGGCTGCTGGTGCAGCTGGAGGGCCAGAGGCAGGAGCAGGTCAGAGACAGATATATATATATATATGATACATCCCAAATTGTACCCTATTACCTATACAGTGCAGTACTTTATAGGGGAAAGGGTGTCATTTTGGACTCACGCATACAGTTCTGCCAACTGTTAAACTGGGACGGTATGTTAGCACCGTTGAGCATACCATTTATCCATTCACGATGAGTATTTAGATTCATGTTCGAATTTTAGACATTCGGTCAGTCATAGTATTGCTTTAAAAACATTGGAAGATTGCTCATGTGGAGCTAACATGGCTGCCATGTAATTATAGTCAAGTAAATCATTCATAATGCTTTTAATAGCTGTATCTATCGGTGGGGTCGTTCCACCTCAAAATGCTTCCGAAAGAGGATTTCAACACCCACTATTCCCAAAATAATTTCTGTAGTTAGAAAACAGATAAGATTAGCATTCCTACAACATTATTCTGTTGAAATATAATTTTATCTCAGCAAAATTAAGCTGATTGCACCCAAATTGGCTATTTTAAGTTCTGGAATTCAAATCAAAATCAATTTTTTTAAAAATATTTGTCACATGCGCTGAATACATACCAGGTGGTGATGTAACCAGTCAGGAAGCTCTCGATGGTGCAGCTGTAGAACCTTTTGAGGATCTGTTAGCTCCCTGCCAAACCTTTTCAGTCTCCGGGGGGGGGGGGGTAGGTTTTGTTGCGCCCTCTTCACGACTGTTCTTGGTGTGCTTGGACCATGTTAGTTTGTTGTTGATGTGGACACCAAGGAACTTGAAGCTCTCAATCTGCTCCACTGCAGCCCCGTCGATGAGAATGGGGGCGTGCTCGGTCCTCTTTTTCCTGTAGTCCACAATCATCTCCTTTGTCTTTAATTACGTTGAGGGAGAGGTTCGTGTAATATTCAATAAATACAGTACATAACATCCAATTTGGACTAAAATAATGAGCACATATCTATGGTCTCCACCTGTTGTATTCGGCGCATGTGACAAAAAAAAAAGGATTAATTTGATTTGGAATCCAATTTGAGTACGATAAGAGGATTCCAAAGAAATGGTCAAAATCCACCCGTGCAAATACCACCCCAACAACCAGTATATAAGTATTAGTTCTCTGTTTGACCGATAGAGTGGAGTTGTAGCTCAGTGTATTGTTTCATCATCTTATGTAATGTGTTCTCAGTGAATTTGGTGATTGGTTGACTCCCCTCCCACCCCACCCCTCCTTATTCAGAGAAATTAGTCATTGAACTTTATGTCCCATTCTGCATCCTGATATTACCGTGTTCTGACCACTAGATGGTGCTGTTACTGCTATTAGGAACAGCGCCATCGAGGAACAGCAACCCCCTAAATGTTAAAGGGATAGTTCACCAAAATTACATTGGTTTCCTCACCCTATAAGCAGTCCATGGACGAGGTACGACAGAGAAACACTGAGAAAGAATAATCAGAGCTTCAGCCCCATACTACAGGCCAGACAGAACTGATAATACAGAGCCTTCGGAAAGTATTCAGACCCCTTGACTTTTTCCACATTTTGTTACGTTACAGCCTTATTCTAAAATGGATTCAATAGTTTTGTTTCCTCAATCTACACACAATACCCCATAATGACGAAAGCAAAAACTTTTTTGGTGCATTTTTTTTTGCAAATGTATTAAAAATAAAAACCTTAAATATCACATTTACATCAGTATTCAGACCTTTTACTCAGTGCTTTGTTGAAGCACCTTTGTCAGCGATTACAGCCTCAAGTCTTCTCGGGTGGGAACGGCATGGGGGGGTCCGCGGGTGGGATCGGCATGGGGGGGTCCGCGGGTGGGATCGGCATGGGGGGTCTGCGGGTGGGATCGGCATGGGGGGGTCCGCGGGTGGGATCGGCATGGGGGGGTCCGCGGGTGGGATCGGCATGGGGGATCCGCGGGTGGCTTTTGTTCGAAATTGTTTTGGTCCAAATCGGATTTTATGTACTATAGTTATTGAATATTAGATGAATCCTAGAATTTAAATGGCCTGTTTGGGTGTCAATCAAATTAGCTTAATTTCTCAGAGATCAAATTAGGTTTCAGAAACGCTGATCTGCTCCGTTTCTAACGACAGAAACGATTTCAGATCAATCAGAGACGGCAAGTGTCATATGGCCTGCTGATATGACATTGAATGACCCTGTGTCTCTTATCTCAGACTCGCTGGCAGCAGGACCTCCTGTCTCAGTGGCTGGAGAGAGAGGAGAGGAGGCAGAGGGAGGCAGCAGACAGGGAGGACCGGAGAGAGAGGGCTCGGATGGAACATGAGGTCAGGGTACTGCAGCTCCTCACTGGTCTGGCCCAGAATCAGCAGAGGAACCAGACACATCACAGCTGCTGCCACCAGTGTAGCAGGACGGAAGGGGTAGCAGGGGGTGGTTCCGGGGCCTCGACCACTACTACACTAGATAATGGAGCTGGGGACAGAGATGGGACTGAATCGGAGACCACATAGACAGGGTGAGATGTGATGCAGATCTGGGCCAAATACAGTATTTGATGTACGTTGTGTATTTGACTCGTGTCTGGTGTGGTGAGCATCCGTTGCCTTCTGAATTGGAAAGTACTAGGCTCTTAGTATTTGTTTACTTCTGTGCCTGGTCACTTGTTTGGAGTGTACATTCTGCTTTAAAAAACAACAACTATACAATGGGTTTTAATCCTCGGATTTCTTCTTAGGATAACAAGAATAATTTGGTGGGTGCCTATATTGGTCCTATTTCAAAAAAGGTGTGTTTTGTATATCCCAACTCTCCCTGAGACACCCTGGGAGAGTGGGGTCACGTCCAGGGTCTCAGTGAAACACTTGAGACAATCTCAATTGTAATGATGTTTATTACGTTCTGTGCCATTTTACAGTTTATTCTGAATTGTCTTACCAATAAAAATGCATTTGGTATCGAATGGTTATTTTTATACGTTTGTTTACTCTTTATCTATACCACTCACGTTGCTGTCGCATCTAATTCACTTCATCCTAATGTTTGTGTCTAATGAACACAACGTGTTTGTGTTCCTCCTGAAAAGGATCTGAATCTGTCTTTCAACATTCTTAGACTCCTTTTATGATGTCATCATACCAACATCCGATGACATCAGCGTAGTAAATAGATGGTTGATTGTTGATGGCTAGCTGAATGGGCGGGGAGCAGTGCTTAGCTCACCACCGGTCAAGCTCAGCTAAAAGAGGTGTTCGGATTTTTTTTAATGAACGGTTTTGAGTTAACGGTGTGAAGCACTGTTGGGCTGAGGTCAATTCAGGAACTCCAGGAAGTGAATTGACATTCAAAAGACATCTGAAAAGTGAGGGATGTCTATTTTCCATTCATTTGAATTAGACTTTTAAAATTAATCTTGAATTTATACTGAACCAAACCCGAGTGCGCCTCCCGAGTGGCGCAGTGGTTTAAGGCGTCACAACAGACCCTGGTTCGTTCCCAGGCTGTGTCACAACCGGCCGTGATCGGGAGTCCCATAGGGTGGTGCACAATTGGCCCAGGGTCATCTGGGTTAGGGGAGGGTTTTGTCGGGGGTAGGCCATCATTGTAAATAATAATTTGTTCTTAACTGACTTGCCAAGTTAAATTATTATTATTTTAAACAGTGATTGTGAGGAGGACCAAAGTATTTCAGCAACTGTTTCAAAAACATTAGACCAGGTTACTATCATTAGACCAGGTTACTATCATTAGACCAGGTTACTATCATTAGACCAGGTTACTATCATTAGACCAGGTTACTATCATTAGACCAGGTTACTATCATTAGACCAGGTTACTATCATTAGACCAGGTTACTATCATTAGACCAGGTTACTATCATTACACCAGGTTACTATCATTAGACCAGGTTACTATCATTAGACCAGGTTACTATCATTAGACCAGGTTACTATCATTAGACCAGGTTACTATCATTAGACCAGGTTACTATCATTACACCAGGTTACTATCATTAGACCAGGTTACTATCATTAGACCAGGTTACTATCATTAGACCAGGTTACTATCATTAGACCAGGTTACTAACTTTAGACCAGGTTACTAACTTTAGACCAGGTTACTATCATTAGACCAGGTTACTATCATTAGACCAGGTTACTATCATTAGACCAGGTTACTATCATTAGACCAGGTTACTATCATTAGACCAGGTTACTATCATTAGACCAGGTTACTATCATTAGACCAGGTTACTATCATTAGACCAGGTTACTAACTTTAGACCAGGTTACTATCATTAGACCAGGTTACTAACTTTAGACCAGGTTACTATCATTAGACCAGGTTACTATCATTAGACCAGGTTACTAACTTTAGACCAGGTTACTATCATTAGACCAGGTTACTAGCATTAGACCAGGTTACTATCATTAGACCTAGACCAGGTTACTATCATTAGACCAGGTTACTATCATTAGACCAGGTTACTATCATTAGACCAGGTTACTATAATTAGACCAGGTTACTAACTTTAGACCAGGTTACTATCATTAGACCAGGTTACTAGCATTAGACCAGGTTACTATCATTAGACCAGGTTACTAGCATTAGACCTAGACCAGGTTACTATCATTAGACCAGGTTACTATCATTAGACCAGGTTACTATCATTAGACCAGGTTACTATCATTAGACCAGGTTACTATCATTAGACCAGGTTACTATCATTAGACCAGGTTACTAACTTTAGACCAGGTTACTATCATTAGACCAGGTTACTATCATTAGACCTAGACCAGGTTACTATCATTAGACCAGGTTACTATCATTAGACCAGGTTACTATCATTAGACCAGGTTACTATCATTAGACCAGGTTACTATCATTAGACCAGGTTACTATCATTAGACCAGGTTACTAGCATTAGACCAGGTTACTAGTATTAGACCAGGTTACTATCATTAGACCAGGTTACTAGCATTAGACCAGGTTACTAGCATTAGACCAGGTTACTAGTATTAGACCAGGTTACTATCATTAGACCTAGACCAGGTTACTATCATTAGACCAGGTTACTAACATTAGACCAGGTTACTATCATTAGACCAGGTTACTATCATTAGACCAGGTTACTAGCATTAGACCAGGTTACTAGCATTAGACCAGGTTACTATCATTAGACCAGGTTACTATCATTAGACCAGGTTACTATCATTAGACCAGGTTACTATCATTAGACCAGGTTACTATCATTACACCAGGTTACTATCATTAGACCAGGTTACTATCATTAGACCAGGTTACTATCATTAGACCAGGTTACTATCATTAGACCAGGTTACTATCATTAGACCAGGTTACTAACTTTAGACCAGGTTACTATCATTAGACCAGGTTACTATCATTAGACCAGGTTACTAACTTTAGACCAGGTTACTATCATTAGACCAGGTTACTATCATTAGACCAGGTTACTAGCATTACACCAGGTTACTATCATTAGACCAGGTTACTATCATTAGACCAGGTTACTATCATTACACCAGGTTACTAACTTTAGACCAGGTTACTAGCATTAGACCAGGTTACTATCATTAGACCAGGTTACTAGCATTAGACCTAGACCAGGTTACTATCATTAGACGAGGTTACTATCATTAGACCAGGTTACTATCATTAGACCAGGTTACTAACTTTAGACCAGGTTACTATCATTAGACCAGGTTACTAACTTTAGACCAGGTTACTATCATTAGACCAGGTTACTAGCATTAGACCAGGTTACTATCATTAGACCAGGTTACTATCATTAGACCAGGTTACTATCATTAGACCAGGTTACTATCATTAGACCAGGTTACTATCATTAGACCAGGTTACTATCATTAGACCAGGTTACTAACTTTAGACCAGGTTACTATCATTAGACCAGGTTACTATCATTAGACCTAGACCAGGTTACTATCATTAGACCAGGTTACTATCATTAGACCAGGTTACTATCATTAGACCAGGTTACTATCATTAGACCAGGTTACTATCATTAGACCAGGTTACTATCATTAGACCAGGTTACTAGCATTAGACCAGGTTACTAGTATTAGACCAGGTTACTATCATTAGACCAGGTTACTAGCATTAGACCAGGTTACTAGCATTAGACCAGGTTACTAGTATTAGACCAGGTTACTATCATTAGACCTAGACCAGGTTACTATCATTAGACCAGGTTACTAACATTAGACCAGGTTACTATCATTAGACCAGGTTACTATCATTAGACCAGGTTACTAGCATTAGACCAGGTTACTAACTTTAGACCAGGTTACTATCATTAGACCAGGTTACTAGCATTAGACCAGGTTACTATCATTAGACCAGGTTACTAGCATTAGACCTAGACCAGGTTACTATCATTAGACCAGGTTACTATCATTAGACCAGGTTACTATCATTAGACCAGGTTACTATCATTAGACCAGGTTACTATCATTAGACCAGGTTACTATCATTAGACCAGGTTACTAACTTTAGACCAGGTTACTATCATTAGACCAGGTTACTATCATTAGACCTAGACCAGGTTACTATCATTAGACCAGGTTACTATCATTAGACCAGGTTACTATCATTAGACCAGGTTACTATCATTAGACCAGGTTACTATCATTAGACCAGGTTACTATCATTAGACCAGGTTACTAGCATTAGACCAGGTTACTAGTATTAGACCAGGTTACTATCATTAGACCAGGTTACTAGCATTAGACCAGGTTACTAGCATTAGACCAGGTTACTAGTATTAGACCAGGTTACTATCATTACACCAGGTTACTAACTTTAGACCAGGTTACTAGCATTAGACCAGGTTACTATCATTAGACCAGGTTACTAGCATTAGACCTAGACCAGGTTACTATCATTAGACGAGGTTACTATCATTAGACCAGGTTACTATCATTAGACCAGGTTACTAACTTTAGACCAGGTTACTATCATTAGACCAGGTTACTAACTTTAGACCAGGTTACTATCATTAGACCAGGTTACTATCATTAGACCTAGACCAGGTTACTATCATTAGACCAGGTTACTATCATTAGACCTAGACCAGGTTACTATCATTAGACCAGGTTACTATCATTAGACCAGGTTACTAACTTTAGACCAGGTTACTATCATTAGACCAGGTTACTAACTTTAGACCAGGTTACTATCATTAGACCAGGTTACTATCATTAGACCAGGTTACTAACTTTAGACCAGGTTACTATCATTAGACCAGGTTACTAGCATTAGACCAGGTTACTATCATTAGACCTAGACCAGGTTACTATCATTAGACCAGGTTACTATCATTAGACCAGGTTACTATCATTACACCAGGTTACTATCATTAGACCAGGTTACTATCATTAGACCAGGTTACTAACTTTAGACCAGGTTACTATCATTAGACCAGGTTACTATCATTAGACCTAGACCAGGTTACTATCATTAGACCAGGTTACTATCATTAGACCAGGTTACTATCATTAGACCAGGTTACTATCATTAGACCAGGTTACTATCATTAGACCTAGACCAGGTTACTATCATTAGACCAGGTTACTATCATTAGACCAGGTTACTATCATTAGACCAGGTTACTAGCATTAGACCAGGTTACTAGTATTAGACCAGGTTACTATCATTAGACCAGGTTACTATCATTAGACCAGGTTACTAGCATTAGACCAGGTTACTAGTATTAGACCAGGTTACTATCATTAGACCTAGACCAGGTTACTATCATTAGACCAGGTTACTAACATTAGACCAGGTTACTATCATTAGACCAGGTTACTATCATTAGACCAGGTTACTAGCATTAGACCAGGTTACTAGCATTAGACCAGGTTACTATCATTAGACCAGGTTACTATCATTAGACCAGGTTACTATCATTAGACCAGGTTACTATCATTACACCAGGTTACTATCATTACACCAGGTTACTATCATTAGACCAGGTTACTATCATTAGACCAGGTTACTATCATTAGACCAGGTTACTATCATTAGACCAGGTTACTAACTTTAGACCAGGTTACTATCATTAGACCAGGTTACTAACTTTAGACCAGGTTACTATCATTACACCAGGTTACTATCATTAGACCAGGTTACTAACTTTAGACCATGTTACTATCATTAGACCAGGTTACTAGCATTAGACCAGGTTACTAGCATTAGACCAGGTTACTATCATTAGACCAGGTTACTATCATTAGACCAGGTTACTATCATTACACCAGGTTACTATCATTACACCAGGTTACTAACTTTAGACCAGGTTACTATCATTAGACCAGGTTACTAGCATTAGACCAGGTTACTATCATTAGACCAGGTTACTAGCATTAGACCTAGACCAGGTTACTATCATTAGACCAGGTTACTATCATTAGACCAGGTTACTAACTTTAGACCAGGTTACTATCATTAGACCAGGTTACTAACTTTAGACCAGGTTACTATCATTAGACCAGGTTACTATCATTAGACCTAGACCAGGTTACTATCATTAGACCAGGTTACTATCATTAGACCTAGACCAGGTTACTATCATTAGACCAGGTTACTATCATTAGACCAGGTTACTATCATTAGACCAGGTTACTATCATTAGACCAGGTTACTATCATTAGACCAGGTTACTATCATTAGACCTAGACCAGGTTACTATCATTAGACCAGGTTACTATCATTAGACCAGGTTACTAACTTTAGACCAGGTTACTATCATTAGACCAGGTTACTATCATTAGACCAGGTTACTAGCATTAGACCAGGTTACTATCATTAGACCAGGTTACTATCATTAGACCTAGACCAGGTTACTATCATTAGACCAGGTTACTATCATTAGACCAGGTTACTAACATTAGACCAGGTTACTATCATTAGACCAGGTTACTATCATTAGACCAGGTTACTAACAGACCAGGTTACTATCATTAGACCAGGTTACTAGCATTAGACCAGGTTACTATCATTAGACCAGGTTACTATCATTAGACCAGGTTACTAACCTCCCTCCTGAAATATTACAAAACAGCTCCATAATCATACTGGGCCAACATAAATCCTATAGAGTCTATTTTGTTCTTTCTTTTATTGTGTTATTGACTGGACGTTTGTTTATTCCATGTGTAACTGTTGTTGTTGTTGTTTGTGTCACACTGCTTTGCTTTATCTTGACCAGGTCGCAGTTATAAATGAGAACTAAATAAATACGGTTTAAATCCATGTCAGCCATATGTTATAACGGATAACCCCATCCTGACCCTAATACCTGCTATTATCTTCTCCCTAGTTCTAGCCTGTCATTAAATCTACTGAGAAAGATGGATTACAGTATGTGAATGTGTATAATTCCAGATCTATTCTAATGCTGTAGCTACGGGTGGTTTGCTGTTTATTACTGCTGCATTCAGAACAACTGCGAACTCTGAAAATTACAAGGTCAAATCATGACGTCAGTGATCTTCAGTTATCGGTTAGTCGGAGAAAGAGGCCTGAGTTGGACGACCGTTCAAATAGATTTCTCAGAGTTCCCAGTTGCTTTGTTACGCACCTAAGTCTGAGATTTCCTAGTGCCTAGTTGTTTTGAACGCTGCATTATACCGCTGTAGCATAGGATAAGAGAGAGAGAATATGTGTGTGTCGGAGAAAGAGAGAGTGAATGTAGTATTTTGTGGGGCTTCAGGGAAGGGAGAGAGAGAGTTGGTCTCTTCAGTGGTCAGGAAGGGAGAGAGAGAGGGTTGGGCTCTTCAGTGGTCAGGCAGGGAATGGAGAGAGAGAGGGTTGGGCTCTTCGGTGGATAGAAGGAATCCCTTGGGAGAATCTCATTTGGTTTTGCGTCTGGGTCCCCTGTCCTCTCTTGCCTCCTTTTGAAAAATGGTCAAAGGTAAATCTTGGAGAGGGAACATGGATGCAAACGCTCTTGTATGAAATGAGTCTGTCCTCTAATCGCACGTCATCAGGCAAATTAACGTTTACAGGGTGGAATCCCAGAATAAGGTGAAAGGATGAGTACCATATTGTTATTTCTATGCTTTCCTCCTTTAAGAAAACAGCAACTGATTCAATGGGGGGTATTAAAACACTTCCACGCTTGCCACCGCGAGGATACCATTGCGCTTGCTGCTGCCGAAGTAGGTAATCAATGAGGTGAGCGGACTCTTTCGTTCGCCTACTAGTGAATTGTCGGTTTCTGGGTCTCGGCGGAAGAGAGGACGGAGGAGGCAAGGTCCAAATGAGAATCTGGGCCGTGTTCAGTTCTCTGAGTAAAGTTTATGAGGAAGTCTCTAGTATAGATGTGTTTTTATCAGAGTTGGGGGATAAGTTAAATGCCAGTCCAGGCTATTTTATTTTAATTTTACCTTTATTTAACCAGACATGTCAGTTAAGAACAAATTCTTATTTTCAATGACGGGAACAGTGGGTTAACTGCCTGTTCAGGGGCAGAACGACAGATTTGTACCTTGTCAGCTCGGGGGTTTGAACTCGCAGCCTCCCGGTTACTAGTCCAACGCTCTAACCACTAGGCTACCCTATTGATAGCCTCCCTCAGGCCTGGGTTCAATTTTTTTTATTTAAAAACATATTTCTGTGTATTTTGTTATTTTCAAATACACAGCTCCAAAAAAATGTACTTTTGTTTCAGTATTTGAATGGTTATTTTAAGAAGAAAAAAACAAATAGTCGACCAAATTGTATTTTGAAAGTATTTTCAAATAGCTGGGAGTGTCTGAGTCTTCTGAAATACATTCTAATATTCAACTTTTTATTTTAATTTTAATTAAAGGTTTATCTAAATACCTGTCGTTGAAAAATAATTTAAATATATGGTATTTGATCCCAGCCTGGTCTCCACGTTTATCATGTTATTTCAATGGTGTTTTGATTTTGTGGAATATTTTTGCAGATGGGTTAGAATATATTAGATTTTTATTCTATTTATCCACATCACAATCAAACAAGTTGCCATTGATAACTATAGGGATATTACACAGCACTGCCACGCCATCTGTAAAACCTGCATGACACAAAATCGAAACCTTAATTTCTAAGCGCAGCTACAAATGCGTATATATATATATATATATATATATATTTATTTAACTGTTTAACTTATTTAACTATATATATATTTAACTCATTATAAATGTTTAAATCAATTACACAAAACTCAATTCTGCACAGGCTTACAATTGCTTGTTTAAACAATTGTCACATTCAATTATTTGGGCAATGAATAAATGTCACAACTGTTTAGTCCCCTAAAACATTGTTTGAGACATCAGTCACTACAGTTTATTAGTTTCCTAAAATGATAACGACATGCCTGTGTTCAAAGATTTCCTTGGTTATTATCGCATATCTTCTGATGCATATAATTACCAAGGAGCTCCTCCAATTCAGCTATGAATAATAATAAAGTGAGAGATTATTGCTGCGTTCGTAACAAAGTGGGAAGTGGGGATTTACCACGTACAACTGGGAAAAATTCACTCGGAACGGGAGAGGTTAAACGGACACGCCTGGTGCCCAAATTGATGAGATTTTTGTCGGGGCAGCGAGTGCCGAGTGGAGACGAACGGATTCGGTAAATTCAGTTCCGTCCTTTCCAGGTGTTTAATTTATTTTTGCGGCTACAAAAAAATCGTAACGTTATGCCGTAGTTATACGTTTTCTATGAAAATCACTACAATAAATGTGCTTTAGCTGTCACCATGGCCTGGCATTAGCTACACTAGCTAGCAACTCCCCTCTCCTTACTTAAAAAAAAATTGTACATAATGTCCCCCGCCATCATTTTCCTATGACCGAAAATGGCTTCTGGATACTTTTTTTTACAAATTGTACATAATCCCCGGGATTTGAAAGAGGAAGTCGTGTTGAAAATGAGACAGGTGAGGCGGTTCCCTAACGAGATTAAGTCAGCGATCAAATGGATAGCCATTGCTCGTCGAATGTGCAGTTACCGTCCACTTGGATACCTGGCGTGTACGTATAGCCTCTCCCACTTGAACGGCCCTCCGACTGGTAATTACTAGTGGAAAACTCATCTATCATGCTGACCTCTGATGTCACCTACTAACAAAATGACCTTGAAAACAGCATTTTCAGCAGTTAAATGCAACAGCAAATCATTAAGCACACTATAAAAAGCAATATATTAATATGTATTTTTGAGCACTATAATTTGTTGACAAGTGTGATAACTGTACTTTTAGTTTATGGTTTACGCAGCTTGTTGGACGTCAGCCAATCAGCGTTTCTCAACGAGTTGAAAACAAAGTTAATGCATCCAACTGGTATTTACGATTTCACATCTGGTAAATTCCCACCTCTCACGAGGTTACTGATAAAAGTCACCTTGCCCGAGAGAGACTCACACGGCTATCAAAACGTCACGCCATGGTAAGCCTATACGAATCACAGCCCTTATTTTAAGTGTTTCAAAAAATCCCCAATGAGAAAATGAATGGTGGAAAAACAATTAGAACCATTTCCATGTTTGACCGCTAGGTTACATGGATATCATGACACCTCCACTGTGGGGCTCTATACCTTATCATCAGTATATTCATTCCTTGGAACATGTTGATCATGTTCAGCTTCATGAAGAAGTGGAATTTCGATTGCATCAACTTCATTGGCAATGACAAAGGCGAATGCCATGTCTGCCAGTAGCTAGGGGTTCAGTAGCTAGGGGTTCAGTAGCTAGGGGTTCAGCAGCTAGGTTTTCAGCAGCTAGGGGTTCAGCAGCTAGGGGTTCAGTAGCTAGGGGTCCAGTAGCTATGGGGTTCAGCAGCTAGGGGTTCAGCAGTTCAGGGTTCAGTAGCTAGGGGTTCAGTAGCTAGGGGTTCAGTAGCTAGGGATTCAGTAGCTAGGGGTTCAGTAGCTAGGTATTCAGTAGCTAGGGTTTTAGTAGCTAGGGGTTCAGTAGCTAGGGGTTCAGTAGCTAGGGGTTCAGTAGCTAGGGATTCAGTAGCTAGGTTTCAGTAGCTAGGTTTCCATCAAATTGGCGACAGATTTTCATGCTAATATTCTAAAATCAGCATAAAACAAAATGCGCATTTTCCCCACCAGATATGTGTTTCCATCAAACCGACTTTTTGTTAATGAAAACCTGTGTGTAATGACATAGTGCACATAAAAAATGACTTTAACCGTTAAATCCACATGTACCGAATAAGAAATACAAATTAAATGTGTTTCCATCGCATTGTCAGCTCTACTGATGATTTTGTCACAAAAAAATCATGAAAATGCGCCCACTCTGCTCTACAGTCCAGGTAGGCTACCTACATTATCAGATTATTATGGATAAGAGCAATATAATTTGCATTTGTCAAACGACAGCCGAGCATCGTTCATCATGTCCCACAGAATAATACCCTCAATATTTATTGTAAAGGAGCATCAAGCTCATTCACCACCCTGTGAAGTTCATCAACATATTTTTTATCTGTAGCCTAATAAACTTCATGCTTTCCCGAGTCGTAGTAGGTAGGAAGGACCACACAATATATCATCGTGTGACTCCAAATATACTTCCATATGATGGTCAATAAGAATTTGTTCTTAACTGACTTGCCTAGTTAAATAAGGTTAACAATTTTAATTGTAAAAATTATATAAATATTTGCGCATAAAGGCTTTTCCACCACCATTTGTCACATCATACATTTTACCGACAGAAAAAGATCCCACCATGTCGAACGAAACAAATTGTACAGGCATTTTATGTTTCCATCTGCCTGGTGGTGACTTTTTCCATGCGTCAGGTAATTCATCTGCATGAAATGGTTGAATGAAAATATGGTTCGTGTCATGTTTCCTAGAAACAGCAGAAGTTGTCTGATTTGCTGTCAGTGGATGTGTACCTCCCCCATATGCCCCTCATGTCATCTGGTACCTCCCCCATATGAACCTCATGTCATCTGGTACCTCCCCCACATGCCCGTCATGTCATCTGGTACCTCCCCCATATGAACCTCATGTCATCTGGTACCTCCCCCATATGAACCTCATGTCATCTGGTACCTCCCCCATATGAACCTCATGTCATCTGGTACCTCCGCCACATGCCCGTCATGTCATCTGGTACCTCCCCCATATGAACCTCATGTCATCTGGTACCTCCCCCATATGAACCTCATGTCATCTGGTACCTCCCCCACATGCCCGTCATGTCATCTGGTACCTCCCCCATATGAACCTCATGTCATCTGGTACCTCCCCCACATGCCCGTCATGTCATCTGGTACCTCCCCCACATGCACTTCATGTCATCGTGTTCCTCCCACACATGCACTTCATGTCATCGGGTGAAAGTGTGCCATTCTCAAATTGAACAATAATCTGCCGGTGCTCAGTCATTTTGACAATGAGGCCGCATGGTACATTGTACAGAAAACATAAATCTCTTTTTCATAAAATACAGAGAAGTTTTTATTGGGAAGGCAGATATAGCGTGGCTATTACACGTTCTTAATTACGCCAATTTTCTTTTGAGTCGAATTCCCCGTGGGCTGAAAAGAGGCACCGGGGTCGCACCAAAAAAACATTTATATATATATATATATATATCCATATAATAATCCTGGGTTATGTCCAGGAGGCAGCCCGGTTCCAAATCGAATGCAATCAACTTTCAATCGATGCAAATCACAGCTACACTAGAAAGTCTCAGATTTCCAATTTTGATAAACTCCCACATCTATTGGGTGAAATACGATAGTGTGCCATCGCAGCAGTACGATTTGTGACCTGTTGCCACGAGAAAAGGGCAACCAGTGAAGAACAAACACCATTGTAAATAAAACCCATATGTTTATGGTGATTTATTTTCCTTCAGTACTGTAATGACCTGACTATTTGCACATGGTTATAACACAGTACATTTCCATAGTATGACATTTGAAATGTCTCCATTCCTTATCAACTTTTATGAGTGTAATTTTTACTGTTAATTTTTGATTATTTATTTAACTTTTGTTTATTATCTACTTCACCCCTTGGGCTCCCGGGTGGCGCAGTTATAGTCCAAGGCATTGTATCTCAGTGACCCCGGTGCCTCTTTCCCTACAGAAATCCTGGATCGAATCAGGCTGTATCACAAACGGCCGTGATTGGGAGTCCCATAGGGCATCGCACAATTGGACCAGCGTCGTCCGGGTTTGGGCGGTGTAGGTAGTCATTAATAAGAATTTGTTCATAACTGACTTGCCTAGTTAAATAAAAAATAACACAAAACCCATGCCAATAAAGTCCTTTGAATTTAATTGATTTCCCAGTTGTTTTGAAAGCATTAGCCCGCTTAGTTCGTTCTTGACTGTGATTGGCTGGCGGGACTGCCGTAGAGTCAGGTCATTAGAAGGCTTTCTCGGTTTCTGGAGCTCATACAAGTCAATACGCTCGTGAATGAGGATCTCCAGCTGTACACTCGGTAGTTGTCCAACGCGGGCTATTGCGTTATGTGCATGGTGGTTTCGTTCTCTTACCAATAATTCTCCAAAGGCTTTTTAGCAAGGGATGAATATTCTGAATTGCGTGGCTGAGTAGACCTGTGGCTGATACCAGTACAAACTCACAGGTTTCAATTTTCATTGGTACACTTTCTTCATCGGAGAGAGGGAGAGAGTCGTCTCGAAAGTGCGCGCTTTACTCCAGTGGGGAAACGGGATATTACGGATTCTACGTGCAGTTTTTCATTCTGAGGTGAGATATTTTAATTCTTTCCTGTAAACCTTGGAACTTGCTTTAGATTTCAGTTGGATAATTTCTTTACTGTCACAGTAATACGCGTAGGTTTTATGTGCACACAGAGGGCGGCAGTGTGTGTGTGTGTTTCTGCGTTTGGGGAATGTATTTCGTTTCACTTCGTCTGCATTGTGAATTGGGTAGAAATTCAAGCACTATCCGGTTTATTTAGTTAAATACATTTTATGCAGTGAGTTTTGATTAATATTTGGAATAGTTTTGTAATGAATGAACACAAGACCATAGGTAGGTAGGTGTATGCTGGTACGATTTGACAAACGCAACACAACTCACAGTAAGCGTTTCACTGTTAAACCACACTTGTTGTTCACCAAGCATGTGAGTAATAACATTGGATCTGATTCTTCTATACAATGGCTAATTTATGCAGATCAGATTAATTTATTGGGTTATATGTGGTGTCGGTCAACTAGAGTATTCTCGTCACTAAGCACATCACAGAATGCACTTTAATGGAATTTTATTTTACCATTGGTGTCAATGTTAACTATTTTTAACCCTTACTACGCCGAGGTTAAGATGATTCTACCTCACCATAGGCCGCAAGGATCAATACGGGGTCATTCTCACTGAATTCACAAAGGTATGTGATTAACATGCTCCTTGGAGTAGATGGCTGAGTTCCCGCGGGTCCCGACAAGAGATCATTGCGGCGTGGTCGAAAAATGTTCATGCTGCAGTTGAGAACCGGTGGTCAGACAGACACTTTTTTGGGAAGTAAAATATTTTAGTTGTCCCGCAGATACTTTGGAAACGGCCGTCTTTCTGCTCCTGTATGCGTTAGCCTATGTCTATCTATTGTATTAAAAACACAAATGTGTTGCATTATTCACACTCTCTATTCACTGTTTCAAACACTCTTAGAAATGTTATAGAAACAAATGGGTTTCTATCACATGAAACCCTTTAAAGTTCGATATAGAATCCTTTTAAAGGGTTCTTTGATCAGAACCTCAAGGGTTCTTTTTCCATGTAGAACTCTGTATGTCGCCATTTATGAATTATTTTTTAAATATATTTTTTGCTAAGAATATAATATAATAAACTATTTTTTTTTAAAGTGGATGAAAATAATACCTGCATAGTTTGGAGGTTTTATTGTCCTTATATGCAAACATAGTTTGGAAATATGCAGTGGTGGCCAGGGAAGTATCTGTTTGTTTAAAAGATGATCCATGTCAATCTTGGTACCAATTCTGGCTGACTTCTCTATAGAACAGTACAGTATGGGTTGTCTGGCTGACTTCTCTATAGAACAGTACAGTATGGGTTGTTGTCTGGCTGACTTCTCTATAGAACAGTACAGTATGGGTTGTCTGGCAGACTTCTCTATAGAACAGTACAGTATGGGTTGTTGTCTGGCTGACTTCTCTATAGAACAGTACAGTATGGGTTGTTGTCTGGCAGACTTCTCTATAGAACAGTACAGTATGGGTTGTTGTCTGGCAGACTTCTCTATAGAACAGTACAGTATGGGTTGTCTGGCAGACTTCTCTATAGAACAGTACAGTATGGGTTGTCTGGCAGACTTCTCTATAGAACAGTACAGTATGGGTTGTTGTCTGGCTGACTTCTCTATAGAACAGTACAGTATGGGTTGTCTGGCAGACTTCTCTATAGAACAGTACAGTATGGGTTGTTGTCTGGCTGACTTCTCTATAGAACAGTACAGTATGGGTTGTTGTCTGGCAGACTTCTCTATAGAACAGTACAGTATGGGTTGTTGTCTGGCAGACTTCTCTATAGAACAGTACAGTATGGGTTGTCTGGCAGACTTCTCTATAGAACAGTACAGTATGGGTTGTTGTCTGGCTGACTTCTCTATAGAACAGTACAGTATGGGTTGTTGTCTGGCAGACTTCTCTATAGAACAGTACAGTATGGGTTGTTGTCTGGCAGACTTCTCTATAGAACAGTACAGTATGGGTTGTCTGGCAGACTTCTCTATAGAACAGTACAGTATGGGTTGTCTGGCAGACCTCTCTATAGAACAGTACAGTATGGGTTGTTGTCTGACTTCTCTATAGAACAGTACAGTATGGGTTGTCTAGCTGACTTCTCTATAGAACAGTACAGTATGGGTTGTTGTCTGGCAGACTTATCTATAGAACAGTACAGTATGGGTTGTTGTCTGGCTGACTTCTCTATAGAACAGTACAGTATGGGTTGTTGTCTGGCAGACTTCTCTATAGAACAGTACAGTATGGGTTGTCTGGCTGACTTCTCTATAGAACAGTGCAGTATGGGTTGTCTGGCAGACTTCTCTATAGAACAGTACAGTATGGGTTGTTGTCTGGCTGACTTCTCTATAGAACAGTACAGTATGGTTTGTCTGGCTGACTTCTCTATAGAACAGTACAGTATGGGTTGTAGTCTGGCAGACTTCTCTATAGAACAGTACAGTATGGGTTGTTGTCTGGCTGACTTCTCTATAGAACAGTACAGTATGGGTTGTCTGGCTGACTTCTCTATAGAACAGTACAGTATGGGTTGTTGTCTGGCTGACTTCTCTATAGAACAGTACAGTATGGGTTGTCTGGCTGACTTCTCTATAGAACAGTACAGTATGGGTTGTAGTCTGGCAGACTTCTCTATAGAACAGTACAGTATGGGTTGTCTGGCTGACTTCTCTATAGAACAGTACAGTATGGGTTGTTGTCTGGCTGACTTCTCTATAGAACAGTACAGTATGGGTTGTCTGGCTGACTTCTCTATAGAACAGTACAGTATGGGTTGTAGTCTGGCAGACTTCTCTATAGAACAGTACAGTATGGGTTGTTGTCTGGTGACTTCTCTATAGAACAGTACAGTATGGGTTGTCTGGCTGACTTCTCTATAGAACAGTACAGTATGGGTTGTCTGGCTGACTTCTCTATAGAACAGTACAGTATGGGTTGTAGTCTGGCAGACTTCTCTATAGAACAGTACAGTATGGGTTGTCTGGCTGACTTCTCTATAGAACAGTACAGTATGGGTTGTTGTCTGGCAGACTTCTCTATAGAACAGTACAGTATGGGTTGTCTGGCTGACTTCTCTATAGAACAGTACAGTATGGGTTGTCTAGCAGACTTCTCTATAGAACAGTACAGTATGGGTTGTCTGGCAGACTTCTCTATAGAACAGTACAGTATGGGTTGTCTGGCAGACTTCTCTATAGAACAGTACAGTATGGGTTGTCTGGCAGACTTCTCTATAGAACAGTACAGTATGGGTTGTCTGGCAGACTTCTCTATAGAACAGTACAGTATGGGTTGTCTGGCTGACTTCTCTATAGAACAGTACAGTATGGGTTGTCTAGCTGACTTCTCTATAGAACAGTACAGTATGGGTTGTCTAGCTGACTTCTCTATAGAACAGTATAGTATGGGTTGTCTGGCAGAGTTCTCTATAGAACAGTACAGTATGGGTTGTTGTCTAGCTGACTTCTCTATAGAACAGTACAGTATGGGTTGTTGTCTGGCTGACTTCTCTATAGAACAGTACAGTATGGGTTGTCTAGCTGACTTCTCTATAGAACAGTACAGTATGGGTTGTCTGGCTGACTTCTCTATAGAACAGTACAGTATGGGTTGTCTAGCTGACTTCTCTATAGAACAGTACAGTATGGGTTGTCTGGATGACTTCTCTATAGAACAGTACAGTATGGGTTGTCTAGCTGACTTCTCTATAGAACAGTATAGTATGGGTTGTCTGGCTGACTTCTCTATAGAACAGTACAGTATGGGTTGTCTGGCTGACTTCTCTATAGAACAGTACAGTATGGGTTGTCTAGCTGACTTCTCTATAGAACAGTACAGTATGGGTTGTAGTCTGGCTGACTTCTCTATAGAACAGTACAGTATGGGTTGTCTGGCAGAGTTCTCTATAGAACAGTACAGTATGGGTTGTTGTCTGGTGACTTCTCTATAGAACAGTACAGTATGGGTTGTCTGGCTGACTTCTCTATAGAACAGTACAGTGTGGGTTGTTGTCTGGCTGACTTCTCTATAGAACAGTACAGTATGGGTTGTTGTCTGGTGACTTCTCTATAGAACAGTACAGTATGGGTTGTCTAGCTGACTTCTCTATAGAACAGTACAGTATGGGTTGTCTAGCTGACTTCTCTATAGAACAGTACAGTATGGGTTGTTGTCTGGCTGACTTCTCTATAGAACAGTACAGTATGGGTTGTCTGGCAGACTTCTCTATAGAACAGTACAGTATGGGTTGTCTGGCAGACTTCTCTATAGAACAGTACAGTATGGGTTGTAGTCTGGCTGACTTCTCTATAGAACAGTACAGTATGGGTTGTCTAGCAGAGTTCTCTATAGAACAGTACAGTATGGGTTGTCTGGCAGAGTTCTCTATAGAACAGTACAGTATGGGTTGTCTGGCTGACTTCTCTATAGAACAGTACAGTATGGGTTGTCTAGCTGACTTCTCTATAGAACAGTACAGTATGGGTTGTCTAGCTGACTTCTCTATAGAACAGTACAGTATGGGTTGTCTGGCAGACTTCTCTATAGAACAGTACAGTATGGGTTGTAGTCTGGCTGACTTCTCTATAGAACAGTACAGTATGGGTTGTTGTCTGGCTGACTTCTCTATAGAACAGTACAGTATGGGTTGTCTAGCTGACTTCTCTATAGAACAGTACAGTATGGGTTGTTGTCTGGCTGACTTCTCTATAGAACAGTACAGTATGGGTTGTCTAGCTGACTTCTCTATAGAACAGTACAGTATGGGTTGATGTCTGGCTGACTTCTCTATAGAACAGTACAGTATGGGTTGTTGTCTGGTGACTTCTCTATAGAACAGTACAGTATGGGTTGTCTAGCTGACTTCTCTATAGAACAGTATAGTATGGGTTGTCTAGCTGACTTCTCTATAGAACAGTACAGTATGGGTTGTCTGGCTGACTTCTCTATAGAACAGTACAGTATGGGTTGTAGTCTGGCTGACTTCTCTATAGAACAGTACAGTATGGGTTGTCTAGCTGACTTCTCTATAGAACAGTACAGTATGGGTTGTTGTCTGGCTGACTTCTCTATAGAACAGTACAGTATGGGTTGTCTAGCAGACTTCTCTATAGAACAGTACAGTATGGGTTGTCTAGCTGACTTCTCTATAGAACAGTACAGTATGGGTTGTCTAGCTGACTTCTCTATAGAACAGTACAGTATGGGTTGTCTGGCTGACTTCTCTATAGAACAGTACAGTATGGGTTGTCTGGCTGACTTCTCTATAGAACAGTACAGTATGGGTTGTAGTCTGGCTGACTTCTCTATAGAACAGTACAGTATGGGTAGTCTGGCTGACTTCTCTATAGAACAGTACAGTATGGGTTGTCTAGCTGACTTCTCTATAGAACAGGACAGTATGGGTTGTCTGGCTGGCTTCTCTATAGAACAGTACAGTATGGGTTGTCTAGCTGACTTCTCTATAGAACAGTACAGTATGGGTTGTCTGGCTGACTTCTCTATAGAACAGTACAGTATGGGTTGTCTAGCTGACTTCTCTATAGAACAGTACAGTATGGGTTGTCTGGCTGACTTCTCTATAGAACATTACAGTATGGGTTGTCTGGCTGACTTCTCTATAGAACATTACAGTATGGGTTGTAGTCTGGCTGACTTCTCTATAGAACAGTACAGTATGGGTTGTAGTCTGGCTGACTTCTCTATAGAACAGTACAGTATGGGTTGTCTAGCTGACTTCTCTATAGAACAGTACAGTATGGGTTGTTGTCTGGCTGACTTCTCTATAGAACAGTACAGTATGGGTTGTCTAGCTGACTTCTCTATAGAACAGTACAGTATGGGTTGTTGTCTGGCTGACTTCTCTATAGAACAGTACAGTATGGGTTGTTGTCTGGCAGACTTCTCTATAGAACAGTACAGTATGGGTTGTAGTCTGGCTGACTTCTCTATAGAACAGTACAGTATGGGTTGTCTAGCTGACTTCTCTATAGAACAGTACAGTATGGGTTGTCTGGCTGACTTCTCTATAGAACAGTACAGTATGGGTTGTCTAGCTGACTTCTCTATAGAACAGTACAGTATGGGTTGTCTGGCTGACTTCTCTATAGAACAGTACAGTATGGGTTGTCTAGCTGACTTCTCTATAGAACAGTACAGTATGGGTTGTCTGGCTGACTTCTCTATAGAACATTACAGTATGGGTTGTCTGGCTGACTTCTCTATAGAACATTACAGTATGGGTTGTAGTCTGGCTGACTTCTCTATAGAACAGTACAGTATGGGTTGTAGTCTGGCTGACTTCTCTATAGAACAGTACAGTATGGGTTGTCTAGCTGACTTCTCTATAGAACAGTACAGTATGGGTTGTAGTCTGGCTGACTTCTCTATAGAACAGTACAGTATGGGTTGTCTGGCTGACTTCTCTATAGAACAGTACAGTATGGGTTGTCTGGCAGACTTCTCTATAGAACAGTACAGTATGGGTTGTAGTCTAGCAGACTTCTCTATAGAACAGTACAGTATGGGTTGTCTAGCTGACTTCTCTATAGAACAGTACAGTATGGGTTGTTGTCTGGCTGACTTCTCTATAGAACAGTACAGTATGGGTTGTCTAGCTGACTTCTCTATAGAACAGTACAGTATGGGTTGTTGTCTGGCTGACTTCTCTATAGAACAGTACAGTATGGGTTGTTGTCTGGCAGACTTCTCTATAGAACAGTACAGTATGGGTTGTTGTCTGGCAGACTTCTCTATAGAACAGTACAGTATGGGTTGTCTGGCTGACTTCTCTATAGAACAGTACAGTATGGGTTGTCTAGCTGACTTCTCTATAGAACAGTACAGTATGGGTTGTCTGGCAGACTTCTCTATAGAACAGTACAGTATGGGTTGTCTAGCTGACTTCTCTATAGAACAGTACAGTATGGGTTGTTGTCTGGCTGACTTCTCTATAGAACAGTACAGTATGGGTTGTTGTCTGGCAGACTTCTCTATAGAACAGTACAGTATGGGTTGTCTAGCTGACTTCTCTATAGAACAGTACAGTATGGGTTGTTGTCTGGCTGACTTCTCTATAGAACAGTACAGTATGGGTTGTTGTCTGGCAGACTTCTCTATAGAACAGTACAGTATGGGTTGTCTAGCTGACTTCTCTATAGAACAGTACAGTATGGGTTGTTGTCTGGCTGACTTCTCTATAGAACAGTACAGTATGGGTTGTTGTCTGGCAGACTTCTCTATAGAACAGTACAGTATGGGTTGTCTAGCTGACTTCTCTATAGAACAGTACAGTATGGGTTGTTGTCTGGCTGACTTCTCTATAGAACAGTACAGTATGGGTTGTTGTCTGGCAGACTTCTCTATAGAACAGTACAGTATGGGTTGTCTAGCTGACTTCTCTATAGAACAGTACAGTATGGGTTGTTGTCTGGCTGACTTCTCTATAGAACAGTACAGTATGGGTTGTTGTCTGGCAGACTTCTCTATAGAACAGTACAGTATGGGTTGTCTAGCTGACTTCTCTATAGAACAGTACAGTATGGGTTGTCTAGCTGACTTCTCTATAGAACAGTACAGTATGGGTTGTTGTCTAGCTGACTTCTCTATAGAACAGTACAGTATGGGTTGTCTAGCTGACTTCTCTATAGAACAGTACAGTATGGGTTGTCTAGCTGACTTCTCTATAGAACAGTACAGTATGGGTTGTCTGGCTGGTTCTTGAGAAGAAGAAGAACAAAGGAGCATAAACACGAATTAATCCTCAGGAATAAACATGAGTTTATTAAGTCAAAAGATAGAATGACAACTTGCATGCAGTTGTTGTCAGCAGCAGCCGGAAGAGAGATCCTCTGTCTCTGATCGTTCTGGGTTACTGCCAGACTGAGCAAGACATAGATAGTGTGTTAAACATCATGTCATGAATAACTAGACGTTTGAATCACCACCATTTATTATAATGTAATGTATCCCATTTAGCAAACGCTTTTGTCCAAAGCGACTTACAAGTCGGCTGGGGCCACTACTTTTACATATGGGTGGCCCCAGTGGGAATCGAACCCACGACGCTTGGCGTTGCAAGCGCCATGCTCTACCGACTGAGCCACACAGGACAATGTATTATAAATCATTTAGATACATCCTCTCAATCAGCCCTCTGCTCATAACATGCATTCAAGAGGTCAGCGGTCTTCTAATTTAATAGTCCTCTCATCTGAATACTGAAATTAAAGGAACCATTAGATAATAGCCAATGTCAGGCCGGGTATGTAGCTCTATTTGGCATATTACATATTAACAATATAATAAGAGTTAGCTGGTTAGTGTGTAAAGTGGCTAATTAAAGTAGCTTACCTTTAGCTTTTTCCTGTCTAACGTTAGCTAGCTAGCTAGCTTACAAACGTGCTCAAATTCTAATACAACTTTATTTATCTAGCCTATAATTTATCACATGACTTTGGCTTCATATATTTGAATTAAATAATCAACTTTGCTTACCTTAAAGATTCAATATGCAGAAATCGCTCCGTCATTTCCTGGTTGTAGAAGTTCTAATTAGTTTTGTCTAATTTTCAGTTTGTGACAAAACAAGAAATGGTTTAGTGTAGAGAATAATTGTACCGTCTAAACTGCTGCGAAATATATTTTCAATAACCACAAGTATTGGATGTACAAAACCGAAAGTAAAAGACGCAAAACCAACATTTTATAAACGGGAAGCATAGAAATTCCGCATATAGAACAAATCTACCACTTCTTAGACTTGCTTTCAATTAACATTTCTATGTGAATTTGGTTGCGTCGCCCAAAAAGTTACATATTTCAGCTTTAATACATATAATATCGGTAGGCTATTTGCCTGTTCAACCACCGTCGTTTTGCATCGTCATGCTGGACTGTCTTTGATTTTTTTATTTGTAAGTTTTAATTTACACATTTTATTAATGTGTAAACATTTTAAACATTTTAATTGACATTTTAGAAATTTTTGATCTAGAACCCCCTTTGTTAATCTAAGAGTCTATTATTTATTATTATTTTATTAAACACATTATTTCCTCTTGTTTCGAGCTAGTATTGAGTTTGCAACAGCACAGAAATACCTTATTTACATAAGAGTTCAGACACTTTGCAATGAGACTCGAAATTGAACTCAGGTGCATCCTGTTTCCGTTGATCATCCTTAAGATGTTTCTACAACTTGATTGGAGTCCACCTGTGGTAAATTCAATTGATTGGACATGATTTGGAAACGCGCACACCTGTCTATATAAAAGGTCCCACAGTTGACAGTGCATGTCAGAGCAAACACCAAGCCATGAGGCCAAAGGAATTGTCCATAGAGCTCTGAGACAAGAACAAATCTGGGGAAGGGTACCAAAAAATATCTGCAGCATTGAATGTCCCCAAGAACACAGTGGCCTCCATCATTCTTACATGGAAGACATTTGGAACCATTCCTAGAGCTGGCCTCCAGGCCAAAATGAGAAATCGGGGGAGAAGGGCCTTGGTCAGGGAGGTGACCAAGAACCCGATGGTCACTCTGACAGAGCTCCAGAGTTCCTCTGTGGAGATGGGAGAACCTTCCAGAAGAACAACCATCTCTGCAGCACTCCACCAATCAGGCCTTTATGGTAGAGTGGCCAGACAGAAGCCACTCCTCAGCAAAAGGCACATGACAGCCTCCTTGGAGTTTGCCAAAAGGCACCTAAAGGACTCTCAGACCATGAGAAACAAGATTCTCTGATCTGAAGAAACTACGATTGAACTCTTTGGCCTGAATGCCAAGCGTCACATCTGGAGGAAACCTGGCACCACCCCAATAGTGAAGCATGGGGGTGGCAGCATCATGCTGTGGGGATGTTTTTCAGTGGAAGGGACTGGGAGACTAGTCAGGATCGAGGGAAAGATGAACGGAGCAAAGCACAGATCCTTTAGATCCTTGATGAAAACCTGCTCCAGAGCGCTCAGGACCTCAGAATGGGGCGAAGGTTCACCTTCCACATGACAGCGACCCTAAGCACACAGCCAAGACAACACAGGAGTGGCTTCAAGACAAGTCTCAATGTCCTTGAGTGGCCCAGCCAGAGCCCGGACTTGAACCCGATCGAACATCTCTGGAGAGACCTGAAAATAGCTGTTCAGTGACACTCCCCACCCAACCTGACAGAGCATGAGAGGATCTGCAGAGAAGAATGGGAGAAACACCCCAAATACAGGTGCGCCAAGCTTGTAGCGTCATACCCCAAATGTGCTTCAACAAAGTACTGAGTAAAGGGTCTGAATACTTATGTAAATGTGATATTTCATTTTGTATTTTTTTTAAATGAATTTGCAAAAATATCTAAACCTGTTTTTGCTTTGTCGTTATGGGGTATTGTGTGTAGATTGACGAGGGGAAAAAAAACAATTTTATCCAATTTTATCCAAGGCTGTAGAGTCAATTAAATTGTTTCTTCATCATCTTGCCAGGTAGTTATCTAGCTGTGGCCATCTGGAATCTAGATCATAAGCAATACGCACAGAAGATATGCATTGCCAAACAACGCTACTGCCACCTTCTGGCTTGGAGTATTTTAACAAGGCTGAGTGACTGACGACTCCAAGGTCTTTGCTGTGTGAACACAAAAGAGATTGACTGCCGCCGGTGTCGCGAGGTGCTAAATACTGTCGGCAGGCAAACATTTGACTATCCTACTAGTGTGTCTGAGCTTTAAGTTGTAGGCCTATTAGTAGTTATTAATTATATAATTATAAATTATTAATATTATGCTGTTATTTTTTATACAGTAGTTGCCATATTATTCTTGTTGCTAAGTATTGCTTGTTTAAAAAAAACATTCGGACGTTTCAAAAACGATGGTGCGTCAAGAGATTTCTTCCTGCAATACTTTGGAGGAGGGGGGGGGCTATTATTACTTTGTAGGGGGGCTATTATTACTTTGTAGGGGGGGTATTATTACTCTGGAGGGGGGGGGGCTATTATTACTTTGGAGGGGGTAGGCTATTATTACTTTGTAGGGGGGGGCTATTATTACTCTGGAGGGGGGCTATTATTACTTTGGAGGGGGTAGGCTATTATTACTTTGTAGGGGGGCTATTATTACTTTGGAGGGGGTAGGCTATTATTACTTTGGAGGGGGTAGGCTATTATTACTTTGGAGGGGGTGGCTATTATTACTTTGGAGGGGGAGCTATTATTACTTTGGAGGGGGGCTATTATTACTTTGTAGGGGGGGCTATTATTACTTTGGAGGGGGGGGGGGCTATTATTACTTTGGAGGGGGGGGGCTATTATTACTTTGGAGGGGGGGGGGCTATTATTACTTTGGAGGGGGGGTGGCTATTATTACTTTGGAGGGGGGGGTAGGCTATTATTACTTTGGAGGGGGGGCTATTATTGGCATATATCAGGCCTGAAACATTCATGACAATGAATACATGGAATTAATGTGTGTGATCACAACTTTCCATATCCCATCTGTGTCTGGCTCTCTGTCACATGTTGGTAAAACATATTTTTTTCCTTCTTCTTATTTGCAGAAGTGTCCACTAGTTCCAGCGTAGGGAGAAAGTCCCCCTCCTGCTCTAAACTGCACTGCAGATATCTTGACTGTAGGTTGTCGACCAAGTGTGTGTGTGTGTGTTGCACCAGTCAGTCACCCAGAGGAGGGACTTGGCATGTGATGATGAGTTGT
Organism: Oncorhynchus masou masou; assembly: GCF_036934945.1. NCBI lineage: Eukaryota > Metazoa > Chordata > Actinopteri > Salmoniformes > Salmonidae > Oncorhynchus > Oncorhynchus masou. The sequence continues at coordinate 6,220,683 of NC_088236.1, read as the reverse complement.
CAGTGTAGTGTTATTAATAAGAGAGCCAATGAATGACTGGGGACAGATTGGTGTTGGTGTGAATGTAGGGTAATGATACATGTGGTATTTAAAGAGATGATTACTGTCATTCTTATTCAGGAAGTCATTGTACACGGGAATGTGTTCCTGATTTACCTTGTTAAATAAAGCTTTTGGGGGTAATGGTTTAATTATTGAAGAATACCTCTGGTGATATGGTTTTCCTCATCGTAGTGTATAAAAACAGATGGCCACACAGACAGTGAGATCACAGTCACAACCACACAGACAGTGAGATCACAGTCACAACCACACAGACAGTGAGGTCACAGTCACAACCACACAGACAGTGAGGTTACAATCACAACCACACAGACAGTGAGGTTACAGTCACACAGACAGTGAGGTTACAATCACACAGACAGTGAGATCAGTCACAACCACACCGACAGTGAGGTCACAATCACAACCACACAGACCGTGAGGTTACAATCACACAGACAGTGAGGTCACAATCACAACTACACAGACAGTAAGGTTACAATCACACAGACAGTGAGGTCACAATCACAACTACACAGACAGTAAGGTTACAGTCACACAGACAGTGAGGTTACAATCACAACCACACAGCCAGTGAGATTACAATCACACAGACAGTGAGGTCACAGTCACAACCACACAGCCAGTGAGGTTACAATCACACAGACCGTGAGGTTACAATCACACAGACCGTGAGGTTACAATCACACAGACAGTGAGATCACAGTCACAACCACACAGACAGTAAGGTTACAGTCACACAGACAGTGAGGTCACAGTCACAACCACACAGACAGTGAGGTTACAATCACACAAACAGTGAGGTCACAGTCACAACCACACAGACAGTGAGGTTACAATCACACAGACAGTGAGATCACAGTCACAACCACACAGACAGTGAGGTTACAATCACAACCACACAGCCAGTGAGGTTACAATCACAACCACACAGACAGTGAGGTTACAATCACAACCACACAGCCAGTGAGGTTACAATCACAACCACACAGCCAGTGAGGTTACAATCACAACCACACAGACAGTGAGGTTACAATCACAACCACACAGCCAGTGAGGTTACAATCACAACCACACAGACAGTGAGGTTACAATCACAACCACACAGCCAGTGAGGTTACAATCACAACCACACAGACAGTGAGGTCACAATCACAACCACCACAATAACCAATCTGGTCTTTAGTTTTTGGTTCCTCTATCACCCAGCCAGGTTGCTGAACCAAACCACCATCAGCGTGCTTTCTTCTTCAGCTGAGGAGTTGACATGTGGCTCGTGTACACCTGGAATCTCATCGGCAGAATGTTGTCCTCGTGGCAGAGCAGACTATTTAAGCATCCCTAATGTTTCCATCCATGGAGGCTTGTGTCCTGTGTGTGAGTGTGTGTCCTGTGTGTGAGTGTGTGTCCTGTGTGTGAGTGTGTGTCCTGTGTGTGAGTGTGTGTCCTGTGTGAGTGTGTGTCCTGTGTGAGTGTGTGTCCTGTGTGAGTGTGTGTCCTGTGTGAGTGTGTGTCCTGTGTGAGTGTGTGTCCTGTGTGAGTGTGTGTCCTGTGTGAGTGTGTGTCCTGTGTGTGTGTGTGTCCTGTGTGTGTGTGTGTGTCCTGTGTGAGTGTGTGAGTGTGTGAGCGTGTGTCCTGTGTGAGCGTGTGCAGTCGTGCACTTCACATGCATTTGTTTTGGCAGAGGCTGTTATGGCCACAAGGGACTGAGAGAGAGAGAAACCTCTGGTCCATTAGACAGGACCTCAGAGTGTGGCATTTCATGATATTGCTTAGTCATTTTAATTGTATGGAATGAATCTACAGACAGGGTCACGTTAAAAACAAAATGCATTGATCTCTGTATCGTTTAATACCATGAAAATGTAGTTTTTGTGTAATGAGTCTTGCATTGGGCGTATTAAGAATGTTGGTTAAAATAAAATATGTATTCATTGAATCTCGGCTTTACGGTGAATCTCAAGTCTCTCTGTGAGTTGTCTCGTGATCTCCCTCTCACCGTGAGACACCTGGTACAAGAAATACACAGGCTCTGACTTCTCTCTCTCTGTGTGTGTAAATCATTATGCTACTCTGAATAAAGGAGATGGTGTGAGCCTGTCCCTGTCCAGTCAAAGACCCCATTGTGTAGTGCCCAAGGGAGAATGCTCTTTCCTGGGATAGGAGACTCCAGCAGTCTTTATTTCATCTTTATTTAAGTAGGCGAGTCAGTTAAGAACAAATTATTATTTACAATGACGGCCTAGAAACAGTGTGGTTAACTGCCTGTTCAGGGGCAGAATGACAGATTTGTACCTTGTCAGCTCGGGGGTTTGAATTTACAACCTTCCGGTTACTAGTCCAACGCTCTAACCACTAGGCTACCTGCTGGTTACTAGTCCAACACTCTAACCACTAGACTACCTGCTGGTTACTAGTCCAACACTCTAACCAATAGACTACCTGCTGGTTACTAGTCCAACGATCTAACCACTAGGCTACCTGCTGGTTACTAGTCCAACACTCTAACCACTAGGCTACCTGCTGGTTACTAGTCCAACGCTCTAACAACTAGGCTACCTGCTGGTTACTAGTCCAACACTCTAACCACTAGGCTACCTGCTGGTTACTAGTCCAACACTCTAACCACTAGGCTACCTGCTGGTTACTAGTCCAACACTCTAACCACTAGACTACCTGCTGGTTACTAGTCCAACGCTCTAACAACTAGGCTACCTGCTGGTTACTAGTCCAACACTCTAACCACTAGGCTACCTGCTGGTTACTAGTCCAACACTCTAACCACTAGGCTACCTGCTGGTTACTAGTCCAACACTCTAACCACTAGGCTACCTGCTGGTTACTAGTCCAACACTCTAACCACTAGACTACCTGCTGGTTACTAGTCCAACGCTCTAACAACTAGGCTACCCTGCCCCAGTCTGCTTGGCTGGCACTCTACATTGAGCTCAGGTGCATCCTGTTTCCATTGATCATCCTTAAGATGTTTCTACAACTTGATTGGAGTCCACCTGTGGTAAATTCAATATATTTGTAATTTATTTGGAAAGGCACACACCAGTCTATATAAGGTCCCACAGTTGACAGTGCATGTCAGAGCAAAAACCAAGCCAAGAGGTCGAACGAATTGTCCGTAGAGCTCTGAGCCAGGACGGTGTCGAGGCACAGATCTGGGGAAGGGTACCAAAATATTTCTGCAGCATTGAAGGTCCCCAAGAACATAGTGGCCTCCATCATTCTTCAATGGAAAAGTTTGGAAATACCAAGCCTCATTCTAGAGCTGGCCGCCCGGCCAAACTGAGAAATCGATGTGAAGGACCTTGGTCAGGGAGGTGACCAAGAACCCGATGGTCACTCTGACAGAGCTCCAGAGTTCCTCTTTGGAGATGGGAGAATCTTCCAGAAGGACAACCGTGTCCCGCAGCCCTCCACCAATCAAGCCTTTATGGAAGAGTGGCCAGACGGAAGCCACTCCTCAGTAAAAGGCACATGACAGCCCACATGGGCTGGACTCTCAGACCACGAGAAACAAGATTCTCTGGTCTGATAAAACTACGATTGAACTCTTTGACCTGAATGCCAAGCGTTACTGTTACGTACGCCTGCTACTTAACACCCTGCTACAACTCAACTCCCCATGGATGTAGAGAGGTATGTGACTGTAGGTGGAGGTAGAGAGGTATGTGACTGTAGGTGGAGGTAAAGAGGTATTTGACTGTAGGTGGAGGTAGAGAGGTATGTGACTGTAGGTGGAGGTAAAGAGGTTTGTGACTGTAGGTGGAGGTAGAGAGGTTTGTGACTGTAGGTGGAGGTAGAGAGGTATGTGACTGTAGGTGGAGGTAGAGAGGTATTTGACTGTAGGTGGAGGTAGAGAGGTATGTGACTGTAGGTGGAGGTAGAGAGGTATGGGACTGTAGGTGGAGGTAAAGAGGTATGGGACTGTAGGTGGAGGTAGAGAGGTATGGGACCATAGGTGGAGGTAGAGAGGTATGGGACCATAGGTGGAGGTAAAGAGGTATGGGACTAGGTGGAGGTAAAGAGGTATGGGACTAGGTGGAGGTAGAGAGGTATGGGACCATAGGTGGAGGTAGAGAGGTATGGGACCATAGGTGGAGGTAAAGAGGTATGGGACTAGGTGGAGGTAAAGAGGTATGGGACTAGGTGGAGGTAGAGAGGTATGGGACCATAGGTGGAGGTAGAGAGGTATGGGACCATAGGTGGAGGTAAAGAGGTATGGGACTAGGTGGAGGTAAAGAGGTATGGGACTAGGTGGAGGTAAAGAGGTATGGGACTAGGTGGAGGTAAAGAGGTATGGGACTAGGTGGAGGTAAAGAGGTATGGGACTAGGTGGAGGTAAAGAGGTATGGGACTAGGTGGAGGTAAAGAGGTATGGGACTAGGTGGAGGTAGAGAGGTATGGGACTAGGTGGAGGTAGAGAGGTATGGGACTAGGTGGAGGTAGAGAGCTATGTGACTAGGTGGAGGTAGAGAGGTATGTGACTAGGTGGAGGTAGAGAGGTATGGGACTGTAGGTGGAGGTAAAGAGGTATGGGACTAGGTGGAGGTAGAGAGGTATGGGACTAGGTGGAGGTAAAGAGGTATGGGACTAGGTGGAGGTAAAGAGGTATGGGACTAGGTGGAGGTAGAGAGGTATGTGACTAGGTGGAGGTAGAGAGGTATGTGACTAGGTGGAGGTAAAGAGGTATGGGACTAGGTGGAGGTAGAGAGGTATGGGACTAGGTGGAGGTAAAGAGGTATGGGACTAGGTGGAGGTAGAGAGGTATGGGACTAGGTGGAGGGAAAGAGGTATGGGACTAGGTGGAGGTAGAGAGGTATGGGACTGTAGGTGGAGGTAAAGAGGTATGTGATTGTAGGTGGAGGTAAAGAGGTATGTGATTGTAGGTGGAGGTAAAGAGGTATGGGACTAGGTGGAGGTAAAGAGGTATGTGACTAGGTGGAGGTAAAGAGGTATGGGACTAGGTGGAGGTAAAGAGTTATGTGACTAGGTGGAGGTAGAGAGGTATGGGACTAGGTGGAGGTAGAGAGGTATGTGACTAGGTGGAGGTAGAGAGCTATGGGACTAGGTGGAGGTAAAGAGGTATGGGACTAGGTGGAGGTAAAGAGGTATGGGACTAGGTGGAGGTAAAGAGGTATGGGACTAGGTGGAGGTAGAGAGGTATGGGACTAGGTGGAGGTAGAGAGGTATGGGACTAGGTGGAGGTAGAGAGGTATGGGACTAGGTGGAGGTAGAGAGGTATGGGACTATAGGTGTGAGTAACGATGACAAAGACAGAAAATGTACCATTTACAGGGAATTTATTCCTTCACACGGTAATATTGTGAAAAGGTGCTGGACGGAACCAAAGCAAAGAAAGTAAATCTCAAGCCCCCCCTCTCCTACCTACCCACTACTTATCTAACTTAGCACCACCTGGTGAACTAACCAAAATACAGGGGATTGTCCACCCAGGTCTTACCTAGTGTGTCTTGACAGTGAATATACTACGGGTATATGTATGCCCGCGGGCCCCTTGCCTAAGCACTCCCTAGGTGCCTTCCCCTTCCACCCTGGGAGCAAATGAAACAGAATATTACAAACTACTTCACAACAAAAACTGAGAAACAACTCAGGACATTTAAAGAAGCTCTCTGAGCAACAAACTAACTCAGGACATTAAAGAAGCTCTCTGAGCAACAAACTAACTCAGGACATTAAATAAGCTCTCTCTCTCTCTCAGCAACAAACTAACTCAGGACATTAAATAAGCTCTCTCAGCAACAAACTAACTCAGGACATTAAAGAAGCTCTCTCTCTCTCTCCTCTCCTCTCCTCTCCTCTCCTCTCCCCCCTCAATTAGCAATGGGGCCGACCAATCAGCTGCTTGGGGAAATTTCAGGAGAGAAATTTGAGAGGATCTGCAGAGAAGAATGGGAGAAACTCCCCAAATACAGGTGTACCAAGACAGTAGCGTCATACCTGAGAAGACTCAAGTCTGTAATCGCTGCCAAAGGTGCTTCAACAAAGTACTGAGTAAAGGGTCTGAATACTTATGTACATTTTAATAGATTTGCACAAATTTCTAAAAACCTGTACTTGCTTTGTCATTATGGGGTATTGTGTGTAGATTGATGATTTTAAGCCATTTTAGAATGATTCTGTAATGAAACATGTGGAAAAAGGTCAAGGGGTCTGAACACTTTCTGAATGCACTGTAGACTCACACGGCCTCTCAGTGGGAATTAGTCAATGCAGTCATCGCCAGGGTGTGTGTGTGTGTGTGTGTGCCTGCAGTGGAAACAGATAAGTAGGGTCATAGGGCAGTGTTGCCCTGTGGCCAATCAGAACAATACACTCACAGTGTACACTCTCCTGAGTCTCACACATTTCGTGTGTGTGTGTGTGTGTGTGTGTGTGTGTGTGTGTGTGTGTGTGTGTGTATGCGTGTGTGTATGCGTGTGTGTGTGTGTGTGTGTGTGTGTGTGTGTGTGTGTGTGTGTGTGTGTGTGTGTGTGTGTGTGTGTGTGTGTGTGGGTGTGTGCGGAGAAATTGGTGTGAAATTAGAAGTTCCTGTTTTCAGAGCCTCATTATTGTTTGGCATAAAGTTGACTGTGAATGGATACACTGTGTTGTTGAGGGGGCGGGCGGGGAACCAGAAACTGGGTTGGTTCATTATTTTAGGTCAATAACATGTGCCTTGGTGTAGGTTTGGTTGTGTTTTTTCATCATATCCCCTGACTCTATCAGTACATTGATGAGGGAGGGAGGGAGGGATCCTCAGTGTACAATATAAAGCATGCAGAATTAGGCCGATACCCGCTAATTATCCAAATCCAGAAAAGAGCCGTTTGAATTCCACAACCACCTAAAAGGAAGCGTTTCCCAAACCTTCCATAACAAAGCCATCACCTACAGAGAGATGAACCTGGAGAAGAGTCCCCTAAGCAAGCTGGTCCTGAGGCTCTGTTCACAAACACAAACAGAGCCCCAGGACAGCAACACAATTAGACTCAACCCAAAAAGATAATTACTTTACACATTGGAATTTACGTAAAAACAGAACAAACTAGAATGCTATTTGGCCCTAAACAGAGAGTACACAGAAGCAGAATACCTGACCACTGTGACTGTTTTAGATTAACTGTCTTCAAAGTAATGACTCGGGACGTCGGGTTTGATATGAAAGCTTCTTTCAGTAATAATACTTGTACACGTTACATTTAACAACTTTAGATTCTACAGAGCAATGCAGGTAAGATGCTAGCGAAAGGTCAGCTTAATCACTTTGCACCTGCACATAACTGCCGCGTTCTCTCTCTCATTCCTGTCGCAAGACATTCTGGAACTTTAGATCTTTAGATACTATCTTTTAGATACAGCTCAATGAATTAACTTAACCATTAACTCTGTAACACATTAAAGTTACAACAGACTGACGCAAAATTAAGTGACTATGTACAGACTCTGCGAGCATAGCCTTGCTATTGAGAAAGGCTTCCGTAGGCAGACCCGGTTCTCAAGAGAAGACTGGCTATGAGCTCACTGCCCACAAAATGAGGTGGAAACTGAGCTGCACTTCTTAACCTCCTGCCCAATGTAGGACCATATTAGAGACACATATTTCCCTCGGATTACACAGATCCACAAAGAATTGAGAAAAAATCTAATGTTGATCAACTCCCATATCTACTGGGTGAAATACCACAGTGTGACATCACAGCAGCAAGATGTGACCTGTTGCCACAAGAAAAGGTCAACCAGTGAAGAACAAAGAACAAACACCTGTAAATATTATATATATTTTAACCCATGTTTATGTTTATTTAATTTACCTTTTGTACTTTAACCATTTGCACGTCATTACAACACTGCTTATAGACATAATATGACATTTGGAAATGTTTACTGTTAATTTTATTTTGTTTATTTCACTTTAGTTTATTATCTATTTCACATACTTTGGCAATGTAAACTGGTTCAATGACTACTTCTCAGATAGAATTCAGTGTGTCAAATCGAAGGGCCTGTTGTCCGGACCTCTGGCAGTCTCAATGGGGGTGCCACAGGGTTCAATTCTCGGGCCAACTCCTTTTCTCTGTATATATCAATGATGTCGCTCTTGCTGCTGGTGATTCTCTGATCCACCTCTACGCAGACGACACCATTCTGTATACTTCTGGCCCTTCTTTGGACACTGTGTTAACAAACCTCCAAATGAGCTTCAACGCCATACAACACTCCTTCCGTGGCCTCCAACTGCTCTTAAATGCTAGTAAAACTAAATGCATGCTCTTCAATCGATCGCTGCCCGCACCTGCCTGCCCGACTAGCATCACTACTCTGGACGGTTCTGACTTAGAATATGTGGACAACTACAAATACCTAGGTGTCTAGCTAGACTGTAAACTCTCCTTCCAGACTCACATTAAACATCTCCAGTCCAAAGTTAAATCTAAAATTGGCTTCCTATTTCGCAACAAAGCTTCCTTCACTCATGCTTGCAAAACTTACCCTCGTAAACTGACTATCCTACCGGTCCTTGACTTCGGCGATGTCATTTATAAAATAGCCTCCAACACTCTACTTAGCTAATTGGATGCAGTCTATCACAGTGCCATCCGTTTTGTCACCAAAGCCTGTACGCTTTCACGCGACCTGTACGCTCTCGTTGGTTGGTTTCTCGCCAAACCCACTGCCTCCAGGTCATCCATAAGTCTTTGCTAGGTAAAGCTCCGCCTTATCTCAGCTCACTGGTCACCATAGCAACACCCACCTGTAGCACTCGCTCCAGCAGGAATATTTCTCTGGTCACCCCCAAAGCCAACACCTCCTTTGGCTGCCTTTCTTTCCAGTTCTCTGCTGCCAATGACTGGAACGAATTGCAAAAATCACTGAAGTTGGAGTCTTTTATTTCCCTCACTAGCTTTAAGCACCAGCTGTCAGAGCATTTTACAGATCACTGCACCTGTACTTAGCCTATCTGTAAACAGCCTATCTATCTATCTATCTATCTATCTATCTATCTATCTATCTATCTATCTATCTATCTATCTATCTATCTATCTATCTACATCAGCTGTCAGAGCAGCTAACCGATCACAGCAGCTGTACATAGCCCATCTGTAAATAGCCCAACCAATCTACATCATCCTCATATTTGTTTTTTGTTTCTGCTCTTTTGCACACCAGTATTTCTACTTGCACTTCCTCATCTGCACATATATCACTCCAGTGTAAATTGCTAAATTGTAATTACTTCGCCAAGATTGGCATATTTATTGCCTACCTCCTTATTTTATTTGCACACACTGTATACAGATTTTTTTATTGTGTTATTGACTGTACGTTTGTTTATCCCATGTGTAACTCTGTGTTGTTTTGCTTTGTCTTGGCCAGTTCGTAGTTGTAAATAAACAACTTGTTCTCAACTGGCCTACCTGGTTAAATAAAGGTGGAATTTGAATTTCTCTCTCTAATTAATGTCACTTCTCCCTGCACCTACCCATGAGCCCCCTCTTTCCATGTACTGCAACCATCCTCACTTACAGTAGCTCAATAATCGAATGTTAACAAACATTTTATCTTTCAGTAAATGTTTTTATAACATTTTACAGTGTAAATTGTTAAAAGTAGTCCTTGTACATAGACTAAGTGGAATAAAACCGAGTCTCAGCGCAATTCCGTCACGTGGAATTTCCCATATTGTAATCACAGTGCGTAGTCCATGTGATGCACCCATTCGACTGTTTCTTTTAAGTAAACGAACCTCACAGTTCTGTCTAATTGAGATGGAGAATATAATATCGCCCTGTGTTGTTTTCATTTGTTTCAGCCTAAAATCCCTTTTTGAATTATTTATTTTTTTAGGTCATATCAGAATAACACATCAGAATTAATCACAAGACTATTGTTCTGAAGAGTCTCTCTCACTTTCAGCAATACATCACTGACAATGGGTCACCTGACCCTGTCACACCAATGGGTCACCTGACCCTGTCACACCAATGGGTCACCTGACCCTGTCACACCAATGAGTCACCTGACCCTGTCACACCAATGGGTCACCTGACCCTGTCACACCAATGGGTCACCTGACCCTGTCACACCAATGGGTCACCTGACCCTGTCACACCAATGGGTCACCTGACCCTGTCACACCAATGGGTCACCTGACCCTGTCACACCAATGGGTCACCTGACCCTGTCACACCAATGGGTCACCTGACCCTGTCACACCAATGGGTCACGTGGCCCTGTCACACCAATGCGTCACCTGGCCCTGTCACACCAATGGGTCACCTGACCCTGTCACACCAATGGGTCACATGGCCCTGTCACACCAATGGGTCACCTGGCCCTGTCACACCAATGGGTCACCTGACCCTGTCACACCAATGGGTCACGTGGCCCTGTCACACCAATGGGTCACCTGACCCTGTCACACCAATGGGTCACGTGGCCCCGTCACACCAATGGGTCACCTGACCCTGTCACACCAATGGGTCACGTGGCCCTGTCACACCAATGGGTCACCTGACCCTGTCACACCAATGGGTCACCTGACCCTGTCACACCAATGGGTGACCCTGTCCTCCAACCTCCCCATTGGTGTGTATGTGTTTCTAACCTTGCTCATCTTCCTCCTCCTCCCAGGACAATATGCCTCAGACGCCACTGCTGACCGGCATGCTGGTCTCCAGGGGTTACAACAATAAGAACCTGTACCAGAGTCCGAACCAGACCAAGGAGGAGGGATACGGTAACGCAGGACTGTGTTACCGTGACAACGCCCTTGTGTCGGGCTCACTGGAGGCCCTCATACACCACCTGGTCCCTAGTATGGACTACTACCCTGACGTGAGTAACACTGTCTCTGTCTGTCTCTCTGTCTGTCTGTCTGTCTGTCTGTCTGTCTGTCTGTCTGTGTCTCTCTCACTGTCTGTCTCTCACTGTCTGTCTCTCTCTGTCTGTCTGTCTGTCTGTCTGTCTGTCTGTCTGTCTGTCTGTCTGTCTAACTCTCTCACCGTCTCTCTTTCTCTTGTCTTTAACCAGTGTCCACAAAAGGAGAAAAACCACTCTGTATTCCCTTAAAGTTATTGACCCCTCTCTTAATTCCTCTCCTCCGCTGCTCTCTACCTCCCTCCCTCTTTCTCTTCTCTCCACAGATGACGTACTCTTTCACCTTCCTGCTCTCCTCTCGTCTATTTATCCACCCCTACGAGCTCATGTCCAACGTGTGTCACCTGTGTGTGGAGCAGCAGAGACTGAGTGACCCTCAGGCAGACAAGGTAACACGATACCTCCATTATACTATAATCTATTAGCTATATTATACTATACTATACTATACTTTATTAGCTATATTATACTATACTCTATTATCTATATTATACTATATTATCTATATTATACTATGCTTTATTAGCTATATTATACTATACTCTATTAGCTATATTATACTATACTTTATTAGCTATATTATACTATACTCTATTAGCTATACTATATTATACTCTATTATCTATATTATACTATACTCTATTAGCTATATTATACTATGCTTTATTAGCTATACTATACTATACTCTATTAGCTATATTATACTATACTCTATTAGCTATACTATACTATACTCTATTGGCTATATTATACTATACTCTATTAGCTATATTATACTATACTATACTTTATTAGCTATATTATACTATACTCTATTAGCTATATTATACTATACTCTATTATCTATATTATACTATACTGTATTAGCTATATTATACTATACTCTATTAGCTATACTATACTATACTTTATTAGCTATATTATACTATACTCTATTAGCTATATTATACTATACTCTATTATCTATATTATACTATACTGTATTAGCTATATTATACTATACTCTATTATCTATATTATACTATACTTTATTAGCTATATTATACAATACTCTATTAGCTATATTATACTATACTCTATTATCTATATTATACTATACTGTATTAGCTATATTATACTATACTCTATTAGCTATACTATACTATACTCTATTAGCTATATTATACTATACTCTATTAGCTATATTATACTATACTATACTTTATTAGCTATATTATACTATACTCTATTAGCTATATTATACTATACTCTATTATCTATATTATACTATACTATACTTTATTAGCTATACTATACTATATTATATTAGCTATATTATACTATACTCTACTCTATTAGCTATATTATACTATACTATATTATCTATATTATACTATACTCTACTCTATTAGCTATATTATACTATACTCTATTATCTATATTATACTATACTCTACTCTATTAGCTATATTATACTATACTATACTCTATTATCTATATTATATTATACTATATTATCTATATTATACTATGCTCTATTAGCTATATTATACTATACTCTATTAGCTATATTATACTATACTCTATTAGCTATATTATACTATACTATATTGGCTATATTATACTATACTATATTGGCTATATTATACTATACTATATTATCTATATTATACTATACTCTACTCTATTATCTATATTATACTATACTCTATTATCTATATTATACTATACTCTACTCTATTATCTATATTATACTATACTATATTATCTATATTATACTATGCTCTATTAGCTATATTATACTATACTCTATTAGCTATATTATACTATACTCTATTAGCTGTATTATACTTTACTATATTAGCTATATTATACTATACTATATTGGCTATATTATACTATACTATATTGGCTATATTATACTATACTATATTAGCTATATTATACTATACTCTATTAGCTATATTATACTCTATTAGCTATATTATACTACACTCTATTAGCTATATTATACTATACTCTATTGGCTATATTATACTATACTCCATTAGCTATATTATACTATACTCTATTAGCTGTATTATACTATACTATATTAGCTATATTATACTATACTATATTGGCTATATTATACTATACTATATTAGCTATACTATACTCTATTAGCTATATTATACTCTATTAGCTATATTATACTACACTCTATTAGCTATATTATACTATACTCGATTAGCTATATTATACTATACTATATTAGCTACATTATACTATGCTATATTAGCTATATTATACTATACTCTATTAGCTATATTATGCTATACTCGATTGGCTATATTATACTATACTATATTAGCTATATTATACTATGCTATATTAGCTATATTATACTATACTTGATTGGCTATATTATACTATACTATATTCGCTATATTATACTCTATTAGCTATATTATACTATGCTATATTAACTATGTTATACTATGCTCTATTAGCTATATTATACTATACTCTATTAGCTATATTATACTATACTCTATTAGCTATATTATACTATACTCTATTAGCTATATTATGCTATACTATATTAGTTATATCGTAATATACTCTATTAGCTATATTATACTATACTCTATTAGCTATATTATACTATACTCTATTAGCTATATTATGCTATACTATATTAGTTATATCGTAATATACTCTATTAGCTATATTATACTATACTCTATTAGCTATATTATACTATACTCTATTAGCTATATTATACTATACTCTATTAGCTATATTATACTATACTATATTAGCTATATTATACTATACTATACTATATTATCTATATTATACTATACTCTACTCTATTAGCTATATTATACTATACTCTATTATCTATATTATACTATACTCTACTCTATTAGCTATATTATACTATACTCTATTAGCTATATTATACTATACTATACTTTATTAGCTATACTATATTCTATTAGCTATATTATACTATACTCTACTCTATTAGCTATATTATACTATGCTCTATTAGCTATATTATACTATACTCTATTAGCTATATTATACTATACTCCATTAGCTATATTATACTATACTCTATTAGCTGTATTATACTATACTATATTAGCTATATTATACTATACTATATTGGCTATATTATACTATACTATACTAGCTATATTATACTATACTCTATTAGCTATATTATACTATACTTTATTAGCTATATTATACTATACTCTATTAGCTGTACTATATTATACTCTATTATCTATATTATACTATATTATCTATATTATACTATGCTTTATTAGCTATACTATACTATACTCTATTAGCTATATTATACTATACTCTATTAGCTATACTATACTATACTCTATTAGCTATATTATACTATACTCTATTAGCTATATTATACTATACTATACTTTATTAGCTATATTATACTATACTCTATTAGCTATATTATACTATACTCTATTATCTATATTATACTATACTATACTTTATTAGCTATACTATACTATATTATATTAGCTATATTATACTATACTCTACTCTATTAGCTATATTATACTATATTATCTATATTATACTATACTCTACTCTATTAGCTATATTATACTATACTCTATTATCTATATTATACTATACTCTACTCTATTAGCTATATTATACTATACTATACTCTATTATCTATATTATACTATACTATATTATCTATATTATACTATGCTCTATTAGCTATATTATACTATACTCTATTAGCTATATTATACTATACTATATTAGCTATATTATACTATTCTATATTGGCTATATTATACTATACTATATTGGCTATATTATACTATACTATATTGGCTATATTATACTATACTATATTGGCTATATTATACTATACTATATTAGCTATATTATACTATACTCTATTAGCTATATTATACTCTATTAGCTATATTATACTACACTCTATTAGCTATATTATACTATACTCTATTGGCTATATTATACTATACTCCATTAGCTATATTATACTATACTCTATTAGCTGTATTATACTATACTATACTAGCTATATTATACTATACTATATTGGCTATATTATACTATACTATATTAGCTATATTATACTATACTCTATTAGCTATATTATACTCTATTAGCTATATTATACTACACTCTATTAGCTATATTATACTATACTCGATTGGCTATATTATACTATACTATATTAGCTACATTATACTATGCTATATTAGCTATATTATACTATACTCTATTAGCTATATTATGCTATACTCGATTGGCTATATTATACTATACTATATTAGCTATATTATACTATGCTATATTAGCTATATTATACTATACTCGATTGGCTATATTATACTATACTATATTCGCTATATTATACTCTATTAGCTATATTATACTATGCTATATTAACTATGTTATACTATGCTCTATTAGCTATATTATACTATACTCTATTAGCTATATTATACTATACTCTATTAGCTATATTATACTATACTCTATTAGCTATATTATGCTATACTATATTAGTTATATCGTAATATACTCTATTAGCTATATTATACTATACTCTATTAGCTATATTATACTATACTCTATTAGCTATATTATACTATACTCTATTAGCTATATTATGCTATACTATATTAGTTATATCGTAATATACTCTATTAGCTATATTATTCTATACTCTATTAGCTATATTATACTATACTCTATTAGCTATATTATACTATACTCTATTAGCTATATTATACTATACTATATTAGCTATATTATACTATACTATATTATCTATATTATACTATACTCTACTCTATTAGCTATATTATACTATACTCTATTATCTATATTATACTATACTCTACTCTATTAGCTATATTATACTATACTCTATTAGCTATATTATACTATACTATACTTTATTAGCTATACTATATTCTATTAGCTATATTATACTATACTCTACTCTATTAGCTATATTATACTATGCTCTATTAGCTATATTATACTATACTCTATTAGCTATATTATACTATACCCCATTAGCTATATTATACTATACTCTATTAGCTGTATTATACTATACTCTATTAGCTATATTATACTATACTCTATTGGCTATATTATACTATACTCTATTAGCTATACTATACTATACTCTATTAGCTATATTATGCTATACTATATTAGTTATATCGTAATATACTATATTATCTATATTATACTATACTCTATTAGCTATATTATACTATACTCCATTAGCTATATTATACTATGCTCTATTAGCTATATTATACTTTCCTATATTAGCTATATTATACTATACTCTTAGCTTTATTATACTTTACTATATTAGCTATATTATACTATACTCTTAGCTTTATTATACTTTACTATATTAGCTATATTATACTATACTATATTAGCTATATTATACTATACTCTATTAGCTATATTATGCTATACTATATTAGTTATATCGTAATATACTCTATTAGCTATATTATGCTATACTCTATTAGCTATATTCTATTACACTATACTCTATTAGCTTGATTATATTATACTATATTAGCTTAATCCGATTATAATATACTCAATTAGCTTGATTATATTATGCTATATTAGCTAGATGATTTTTTACTATACTCTTTTAGCTAGATTCTATTATACTATAGTAGCTCTTTTATATTAGCTATATTGTATTATACAATATTAGCTATATTGTATTATACTATACTCTATCAGCTATGCTCTATTAGCTAGATTCAATTATACTATACTAGCTATTTTTTATTACCTACATAGTACTAAGTTAGCTATACTCCTTTATGCTATTATACTTCTTAATGAATATACTTCTTAACCTTAATATACTTCATAACCTGCAACCGTACATCAGTTGATTTAGCTGATAGATGTTGCGTGTTTCTGCTCTCAGATTAATGTATATCTTAATTTACAGACTTGGGTGTTACTTAAATGACCATGAGTATATTTTGTATGTGTATCTTTCAGATGAGGATCAGGAAGTTGGCTCCCAGGATCCTCCAGCTGCTCCAGGAGTGGACAGAGACGTTCCCCTACGACTTCAGAGACGAGAGGATGATGAGGAGCCTGAAGGAGTTAACCCAACGCATGGCCTCAGGAGATGAGGTACAGTCACATTTTTTTTAAACGGTATTGTCCCCGAATGGAAATTCACTGTGAGGCCAGGAGAACATTAGCCACAGGGAATAGAGTGCACATCTAACAAAGACAAGTTAGTCAGTCCTCCAACGCCGCCAACCTGGTCAGGGGGAACAGATAAGTATCTTACCATGATCGTTCTCAATGAAAATGCTCAAAAAGAAACAAGAATAGCTTCTTACCAAACTGCAATTTCTCAAGCAAGAGTGTTACTAGGACTGTCTTTGAGTGGTCTGAGTGGGGAGGTGAAAACGGAAAACTAGCTGTTATTGGCAAAGAGGTTTGGAATTCTTATTGGTCTATTAACTAATTTATCGCGTTGGCATTATCATAATTTTCACAATTCCACAGTATCATTCCAACCTCATAGTGTGGAAATATATATTATACACAGGAAAATCATGTTAACAAAATGTTCTTCAACATATGGATATATTTACCTTGGATGAGCCTAGCTAATTGGCCTAGTTGGTTATATTTACCTTGGATTAGCCTAGCTAATTAGCCTAGTTGGTTATATTTACCTTGGATTAGCCTAGCTAATTGGCCTAGTTGGTTATATTTACCTTGGATTAGCCTAGCTAATTGGCCTAGTTGGTTATATTTACCTTGGATGAGCCTAGCTAATTGGCCTAGTTGGTTATATTTACCTTGGATTAGCCTAGCTAATTGGCCTAGTTGGATATATTTACCTTGGATGAGCCTAGCTAATTAGCCTAGTTGGTTATATTTACCTTGGATGAGCCTAGCTAATTAGCCTAGTTGGTTATACTTACCTTGGATTAGCCTTGCTAATTAGCCTAGTTGGTTATACTTACCTTGGATTAGCCTAGCTAATTAGCCTAGTTGGATATATTTACCTTGGATTAGCCTAGCTAATTAGCCTAGTTGGATATATTTACCTTGGATTAGCCTTGCTAATTAGCCTAGTTGGATATATTTACCTTGGATTAGCCTAGCTAATTAGCCTAGTTGGATATATTTACCTTGGATTAGCCTAGCTAATTAGCCTAGTTGGTTATATTTACCTTGGATTAGCCTAGCTAATTAGCCTAGTTGGATATATTTACATTGGATTAGCCTAGCTAATTAGCCTAGTTGGTTATATTTACCTTGGATTAGCCTAGCTAATTAGCCTAGTTGGTTATATTTACCTTGCATTAGCCTAGCTAATTAGCCTAGTTGGATATATTTACCTTGGATTAGCATAGCTAATTAGCCTAGTTGGTTATATTTACCTTGGATTAGCCTAGCTAATTAGCCTAGTTGATGGGTGTGTTGGAGCCAGACTAGTGCTAGAGCTTTCAGGGCGGGGTGGGTTAGTGTGATGGGGTGGGTGGGGTGGGTTAGTGTGATGGGGTGGGTGGGGTAGTGTGATGGAGTAGGGTAGTGTGATATAGTAGGGTAGTGTGATGGAGTAGCGTGATGGGTGGGGGGATAGTGTGATGGGCTGGGTGGGTTAGTGTGATGGAGTAGGGTAGTGTGATGGAGTAGGGTAGTGTGATGGAGTAGGGTAGTGTGATGGAGTAGGGTAGTGGTGATAGGATAGGGGGGTTAGTGTGATGGAGTAAGGTAGTGTGATGGAGTAGGGTAGTGTGATGGAGTAGGGTAGTGTGATGGAGTAGGGTAGTGTGATGGAGTAGGGTAGTGTGATGGAGTAGAGTAGTGTGATGGAGTAGGGTAGTGGTGATGGGGTGGGGGGGTAGTGTGATGGAGTAAGGTAGTGTGATGGTGTGGGTGGGGTAGTGTGATAGTGTGGGTGGGATAGTGTGATGGAGTAGGGTAGTGTGATGGAGTAGTGTGATGGGGTGGGTGGGGTTAGTGTGTTGGGCTGGGTTTGATGGGATGGGGGGGGTAATGTGATGGGCTGGGTGTGATGGGATGGGGGGGTTAATGTGATGGGCTGGGTTTGAATGAGTAGGGTATTTTGATGGAGTAGTGTGATGGGGTGAGGGGATAGTGTGATGGGCTGGGGGGTTAGTGTGATGGGCTGGGTGTGATGGAGTAGGGTATTGTGATGGGATGGGGGGGTTAGTGTGATGGGATGGGGGGGTTAGTGTGATGGAGTAGGGTAGTGTGATGGAGTAGCGTGATGGGTGGGGGGATAGTGTGATGGGCTGGGTGGGTTAGTGTGATGGAGTAGGGTAGTGTGATGGAGTAGGGTAGTGGTGATGGGGTGGGGGGGGTTAGTGTGGTGGAGTAGGGTAGTGTGATGGAGTAGGGTAGTGGTGATGGGGGGGGTTAGTGTGATGGAGTAGGGTAGTGTGATGGAGTAGGGTAGTGTGATGGGGTGGGGTGGTTAGTGTGATGGAGTAGGGTAGTGTGATGGAGTAGGGTAGTGGTGATGGGGTGGGGGGGTTTGTGTGATGGAGTAGGGTAGTGTGATGGAGTAGGGTAGTGGTGATGGGGGGGGTTAGTGTGATGGAGTAGGGTAGTGTGATGGAGTAGGGTAGTGGTGATGGGGTGGGGGGGTTTGTGTGATGGAGTAGGGTAGTGTGATGGAGTAGGGTAGTGTGATGGAGTAGGGCAGTGTGATGGAGTAGGGTAGTGGTGATGGGGTGGGAGGTTGCTCGTGCCACGATGCATTATATATATATATTTGCCTGGCCGAATCAAAAGAAAAGAGCTATTGTTCCACAGGCCTGGCAGGCAACTTTTTGTCAATTCAACTGCTGCTGCTCTGCTCTTCCTTAGGCTGCAGTTGAATTGTTCCACTACTGCTGACTTGAATGTCACAGGCTTACTACTGGTTTGCTTGGCTTGCATCCCAAATCACACTCTATCCCATTTTATAGTGCACTACTTTTGACCAGTGCCCATAGGGAATAGGGTGCCATTTGGGATATACAGCCTTGGTTTCCTCCACAGGATGTTTTCAATGGTGGTTTTAGAAGGATTACTTCCTATGACTTCTCTTCTGTTATCTTGTCCATTTAGATGGATGTAGAACCGGAACCAGAACCTCAGTACCACTGCTGCTGTTTATAACAGTACCACTGCTGCTGTTTATAACAGTACCACTGCTGCTGCCGTTTTATATAGTCATGGCTGTGTAAGCACCAAGAGTGGGCAGCTGTCTCTAGCCCTGCTGAACCTAGCCCTGCTAATCCTAGCCCTGCTAATCCTAGCCCTGTTAATCCTAGCCCTGCTAATCCTAGCCCTGCTAAACCTAGCCCTGTTAATCCTAGCCCTGCTAATCCTAGCCCTGTTAATCCTAGCCCTGCTAATCCTAGCCCTGCTAATCCTAGCCCTGCTAAACCTAGCCCTGTTAATCCTAGCCCTGCTAATCCTATCCCTGCTAAACCTATCCCTGCTAATCCTAGCCCTGCTGAACCTAGCCCTGCTAATCCTAGCCCTGCTAATCCTAGCCCTGTTAATCCTAGCCCTGCTAATCCTAGCTCTGCTGAACCTAGCCCTGCTAATCCTAGCCCTGCTAATCCTAGCCCTGCTAAACCTAGCCCTGTTAATCCTAGCCCTGCTAATCCTATCCCTGCTAAACCTATCCCTGCTAAACCTATCCCTGCTAATCCTAGCCCTGCTAAACCTAGCCCTGTTAATCCTAGCCCTGCTAATCCTATCCCTGCTAAACCTATCCCTGCTAATCCTAGCTCTGCTGAACCTAGCCCTGCTAATCCTAGCCCTGCTAAACCTAGCCCTGTTAATCCTAGCCCTGCTAATCCTAGCCCTGCTAATCCTAGCCCTGCTAAACCTAGCCCTGTTAATCCTAGCCCTGCTAATCCTATCCCTGCTAAACCTATCCCTGCTAATCCTAGCTCTGCTAAACCTAGCCCTGTTAATCCTAGCCCTGCTAATCCTATCCCTGTTAATCCTAGCCCTGCTAATCCTAGCCCTGCTAATCCTAGCCCTGCTAAACCTAGCCCTGTTAATCCTAGCCCTGCTAATCCTATCCCTGCTAAACCTATCCCTGCTAATCCTAGCCCTGCTGAACCTATCCCTGCTAATCCTAGCCCTGCTAATCCTAGCCCTGTTAATCCTAGCCCTGCTAATCCTAGCTCTGCTGAACCTAGCCCTGCTAATCCTAGCCCTGCTAATCCTAGCCCTGCTAAACCTAGCCCTGTTAATCCTAGCCCTGCTAATCCTATCCCTGCTAAACCTATCCCTGCTAATCCTAGCCCTGCTAAACCTAGCCCTGTTAATCCTAGCCCTGCTAATCCTATCCCTGCTAAACCTATCCCTGCTAATCCTAGCTCTGCTGAACCTAGCCCTGCTAATCCTAGCCCTGCTAAACCTAGCCCTGTTAATCCTAGCCCTGCTAATCCTAGCTCTGCTGAACCTAGCCCTGCTAATCCTAGCCCTGCTAATCCTAGCCCTGCTAAACCTAGCCCTGTTAATCCTAGCCCTGCTAATCCTATCCCTGCTAAACCTATCCCTGCTAATCCTAGCTCTGCTAAACCTAGCCCTGTTAATCCTAGCCCTGCTAATCCTAGCTCTGCTGAACCTAGCCCTGCTAATCCTAGCCCTGCTAATCCTAGCCCTGCAAATCCTAGCCCTGTTAATCCTAGCCCTGCTAATCCTATCCCTGCTAAACCTATCCCTGCTAATCCTAGCTCTGCTAAACCTAGCCCTGTTAATCCTAGCCCTGCTAATCCTATCCCTGCTAAACCTATCCCTGCTAATCCTAGCCCTGCTAATCCTAGCCCTGCAAATCCTAGCCCTGCTAAACCTAGCCCTGCTAAACCTAGCCCTGCTGAACCTAGCACTGCTAAACCTAGCCCTGCTAATCCGAGCCCTGCTAAACCTAGCCCTGCAAATCCTAGCCCTGCTAAACCTAGCCCTGTTAATCCTAGCCCTGCTAATCCGAGCCCTGCAAATCCTAGCCCTGCTAAACCTAGACCTGTTAATCCTAGCCCTGCTAATCCGAGCCCTGCTAAACCTAGCCCTGCAAATCCTAGCCCTGCTAAACCTAGCCCTGCTATAAACCTATCCCTGCAAAACCTAGCCCTGCAAATCCTAGCCCTGCTAAACCTCGCCCTGCAAATCCTAGCCCTGCAAAACCTATCCCTGCAAATCCTAGCCCTGCTAGTAATCTATACTGAATTCAAATATGAACACAGCATGTTGTGTGTTGGTCCCATGAGCTGAGATAAAAGATCCCTGAAAATGCACTAGACGGTCCATGCTCTACCAACTGAGCCACACAGTACCTACACCCCTGTTAGTGAGCATTTCTCCTTTGGCTAGATAATTCATCCACTTGACAGTTGTGGCATATCAAGAGGTTGATTAAACAGCATGATCATTACACAAGTGCACCTTGTGCTGGGGACAATAAAATACTTCTAAAATGTGCAGTGTTGTCACACCACACAATACCACAGGTGTCTCAAGTTTTGAGGGAGCGTGCAATAGGAAAGCTGACTGCAGGAATGTCCACCAGAGCTGTTGCCAGAGAATTTAATGTTAATTTCTTGACCATAAACCGCCTCCAACATTGTTTTAGAGAATTTGGCAGTACGTCCAACTCGCCTCACAACCGCAGATCACGTCTAACCACGCCAGCTCAGGACCTCCACATCCGGCTTCTTCACCTGCGGGATCATCTGAGGTGGTGCTGAGGA